>NW_027633202.1:142982-177982 GCF_053919585.1 Euprymna scolopes
ATTAGTCTATAGGATTCTCATCTACCTATATCCACATCCCCTCTTGTTTGGACTTAGAAATTTTCAATTGAATACACGTTGACTTGCATTGGTCTATAGGATTCTCATCTACCTATATCCACATCCCCTCTTGTTTGGACTTAGAAATTTTCAATTGAATACACGTTGACTTGCATTGGTCTATAGGATTCTCATCTACCTATATCCACATCCCTTCTTGTTTGGACTTAGAAATTTTCAATTGAATACACGTTGACTTGCATTGGTCTATAGGATTCTCATCTACCTATATCCACATCCCCTGTTGTTTGGACTTAGAAATTTTCAATTGAATACACGTTGACTTGCATTGGTCTATAGGATTCTCATCTACCTATATCAACATCCCCTCTTGTTTGGACTTAGAAATTTTCAATTGAATACACGTTGAATTGCATTGGGCTATAGGATTCTCATCTACCTATATCCACATCCCCTGTTGTTTGGACTTAGAAATTTTCAATTGAATACACGTTGACTTGCATTGGTCTATAGGATTCTCATCTACCTATATCCACATCCCCTCTTGTTTGGACTTAGAAATTTTCAATTGAATACACGTTGACTTGCATTGGTCTATAGGATTCTCATCTACCTATATCCACATCCCCTCTTGTTTGGACTTAGAAATTTTCAATTGAATACACGTTGACTTGCATTGGTCTATAGGATTCTCATCTACCTATATCCACATCCCCTGTTGTTTGGACTTAGAAATTTTCAATTGAATACACGTTGACTTGCATTGCTCTATAGGATTCTCATCTACCTATATCCACATCCCCTCTTGTTTGGACTTAGAAATTTTCAATTGAATACACCTTGACTTGCATTGGTCTATAGGATTCTCATCTACCTATATCCACATCCCCTCTTGTTTGGACTTAGAAATTTTCAATTGAATACACGTTGACTTGCATTGGTCTATAGGATTCTCATATACCTATATCCACATCCCCTCTTGTTTGGACTTAGAAATTTTACATTAAATACACGTTGACTTGCATTGGTCTATAGGATTCTCATCTACCTATATCTACATCCCCTCTTGTTTGGACTTAGAAATTTTCAATTGAATACACGTTGACTTGCATTGGTCTATAGGATTCTCATCTACCTATATCCACATCCCCTCTTGTTTGGACTTAGAAATTTTCAATTGAATACACGTTGACTTGCATTGGTCTATAGGATTCTCATCTACCTATATCTACATCCCCTCTTGTTTGGACTTAGAAATTTTCAATTGAATACACGTTGACATGCATTGGTCTATAGGATTCTCATCTACCTATATCCACATCCCCTCTTGTTTGGACTTAGAAATTTTCAATTGAATCCACGTTGAATTGCATTGCTTTATAGGATTCTCATCTACCTATATCCACATCCCCTGTTGTTTGGACTTAGAAATTTTCAATTGAATACACGTTGACTTGCATTGGTCTATAGGATTCTGATCTACCTATATCCACATCCCCTGTTGTTTGGACTTAGAAATTTTCAATTGAATACACGTTGACTTGCATTGGTCTATAGGATTCTCATCTACCTATATCCACATCCCCTCTTGTTTGGACTTAGAAATTTTCAATTGAATACACGTTGACTTGCATTGGTCTATAGGATTCTCATCTACCTATATCCACATCCCCTCTTGTTTGGACTTAGAAATTTTCAATTGAATACACGTTGACTTGCATTGGTCTATAGGATTCTCATCTACCTGTATCCACATCCCCTGTTGTTTGGACTTAGAAATTTTCAATTGAATACACGTTGACTTGCATTGGTCTATAGGATTCTCATCTACCTATATCCACATCCCCTCTTGTTTGGACTTAGAAATTTTCAATTGAATACACGTTGACTTGCATTGGTCTATAGGATTCTCATCTACCTATATCCACATCCCCTGTTGTTTGGACTTAGAAATTTTCAATTGAATACACGTTGACTTGCATTGGTCTATAGGATTCTCATCTACCTATATCCACATCCCCTGTTGTTTGGACTTAGAAATTTTCAATTGAATACACGTTGACTTGCATTGGTCTATGAGATTCTCATCTACCTATATCCACATCCCCTGTTGTTTGGACTTAGAAATTTTACATTGAATACACGTTGACTTGCATTGGTCTATAAGATTCTCATCTACCTATATCCACATCCCCTCTTGTTTGGACTTAGAAATTTTCAATTGAATACACGTTGACTTGCATTGGTCTATAGGATTCTCATCTACCTATATCCACATCCCCTCTTGTTTGTACTTAGAAATTTTCAATTGAATACACGTTGACTTGCATTGGTCTATAGGATTCTCATCTACCTATATCCACATCCCCTCTTGTTTGTACTTAGAAATTTTCAATTGAATACACGTTGACTTGCATTGGTCTATAGGATTCTCATCTACCTATATCCACATCCCCTCTTGTTTGGACTTAGAAATTTTCAATTGAATACACGTTGACTTGCATTAGTCTATAGGATTCTGATCTACCTGTATCCACATCCCCTGTTGTTTGGACTTAGAAATTTTCGATTGAATACACGTTGACTTGCATTGGTCTATAGGATTCTCATCTACCTGTATCCACATCCCCTCTTGTTTGGACTTAGAAATTTTCGATTGAATACACGTTGACTTGCATTGGTCTATAGGATTCTCATCTACCTATATCCACATCCCCTCTTGTTTGGACTTAGAAATTTTCAATTGAATACACGTTGACTTGCATTGGTCTATAGGATTCTCATCTACCTATATCCACATCCCCTGTTGTTTGGACTTAGAAATTTTCAATTGAATACACGTTGACTTGCATTGGTCTATAGGATTCTCATCTACCTATATCCACATCCCCTGTTGTTTTGACTTAGAAATTTTCAATTGAATACACGTTGACTTGCATTGGTCTATAGGATTCTCATCTACCTATATCCACATCCCCTCTTGTTTGGACTTAGAAATTTTACATTGAATACACGTTGACTTGCATTGGTCTATAAGATTCTCATCTACCTATATCCACATCCCCTCTTGTTTGGACTTAGAAATTTTCAATTGAATACACGTTGACTTGCATTGGTCTATAGGATTCTCATCTACCTATATCCACATCCCCTCTTGTTTGTACTTAGAAATTTTCAATTGAATACACGTTGACTTGCATTGGTCTATAGGATTCTCATCTACCTATATCCACATCCCCTGTTGTTTGGACTTAGAAATTTTCAATTGAATCCACGTTGACTTGCATTGGTCTATAGGATTCTCATCTACCTATATCCACATCCCCTGTTGTTTGGACTTAGAAATTTTCAATTGAATACACGTTGACTTGCATTGGTCTATAGGATTCTCATCTACCTATATCAACATCCCCTCTTGTTTGGACTTAGAAATTTTCAATTGAATACACGTTGAATTGCATTGGGCTATAGGATTCTCATCTACCTATATCCACATCCCCTGTTGTTTGGACTTAGAAATTTTCAATTGAATACACGTTGACTTGCATTGGTCTATAGGATTCTCATCTACCTATATCCACATCCCCTCTTGTTTGGACTTAGAAATTTTCAATTGAATACACGTTGACTTGCATTGGTCTATAGGATTCTCATCTACCTATATCCACATCCCCTCTTGTTTGGACTTAGAAATTTTCAATTGAATACACGTTGACTTGCATTGGTCTATAGGATTCTCATCTACCTATATCCACATCCCCTGTTGTTTGGACTTAGAAATTTTCAATTGAATACACGTTGACTTGCATTGCTCTATAGGATTCTCATCTACCTATATCCACATCCCCTCTTGTTTGGACTTAGAAATTTTCAATTGAATACACCTTGACTTGCATTGGTCTATAGGATTCTCATCTACCTATATCCACATCCCCTCTTGTTTGGACTTAGAAATTTTCAATTGAATACACGTTGACTTGCATTGGTCTATAGGATTCTCATATACCTATATCCACATCCCCTCTTGTTTGGACTTAGAAATTTTACATTAAATACACGTTGACTTGCATTGGTCTATAGGATTCTCATCTACCTATATCTACATCCCCTCTTGTTTGGACTTAGAAATTTTCAATTGAATACACGTTGACTTGCATTGGTCTATAGGATTCTCATCTACCTATATCCACATCCCCTCTTGTTTGGACTTAGAAATTTTCAATTGAATACACGTTGACTTGCATTGGTCTATAGGATTCTCATCTACCTATATCTACATCCCCTCTTGTTTGGACTTAGAAATTTTCAATTGAATACACGTTGACATGCATTGGTCTATAGGATTCTCATCTACCTATATCCACATCCCCTCTTGTTTGGACTTAGAAATTTTCAATTGAATCCACGTTGAATTGCATTGCTTTATAGGATTCTCATCTACCTATATCCACATCCCCTGTTGTTTGGACTTAGAAATTTTCAATTGAATACACGTTGACTTGCATTGGTCTATAGGATTCTGATCTACCTATATCCACATCCCCTGTTGTTTGGACTTAGAAATTTTCAATTGAATACACGTTGACTTGCATTGGTCTATAGGATTCTCATCTACCTATATCCACATCCCCTCTTGTTTGGACTTAGAAATTTTCAATTGAATACACGTTGACTTGCATTGGTCTATAGGATTCTCATCTACCTATATCCACATCCCCTCTTGTTTGGACTTAGAAATTTTCAATTGAATACACGTTGACTTGCATTGGTCTATAGGATTCTCATCTACCTGTATCCACATCCCCTGTTGTTTGGACTTAGAAATTTTCAATTGAATACACGTTGACTTGCATTGGTCTATAGGATTCTCATCTACCTATATCCACATCCCCTCTTGTTTGGACTTAGAAATTTTCAATTGAATACACGTTGACTTGCATTGGTCTATAGGATTCTCATCTACCTATATCCACATCCCCTGTTGTTTGGACTTAGAAATTTTCAATTGAATACACGTTGACTTGCATTGGTCTATAGGATTCTCATCTACCTATATCCACATCCCCTGTTGTTTGGACTTAGAAATTTTCAATTGAATACACGTTGACTTGCATTGGTCTATGAGATTCTCATCTACCTATATCCACATCCCCTGTTGTTTGGACTTAGAAATTTTACATTGAATACACGTTGACTTGCATTGGTCTATAAGATTCTCATCTACCTATATCCACATCCCCTCTTGTTTGGACTTAGAAATTTTCAATTGAATACACGTTGACTTGCATTGGTCTATAGGATTCTCATCTACCTATATCCACATCCCCTCTTGTTTGTACTTAGAAATTTTCAATTGAATACACGTTGACTTGCATTGGTCTATAGGATTCTCATCTACCTATATCCACATCCCCTCTTGTTTGTACTTAGAAATTTTCAATTGAATACACGTTGACTTGCATTGGTCTATAGGATTCTCATCTACCTATATCCACATCCCCTCTTGTTTGGACTTAGAAATTTTCAATTGAATACACGTTGACTTGCATTAGTCTATAGGATTCTGATCTACCTGTATCCACATCCCCTGTTGTTTGGACTTAGAAATTTTCGATTGAATACACGTTGACTTGCATTGGTCTATAGGATTCTCATCTACCTGTATCCACATCCCCTGTTGTTTGGACTTAGAAATTTTCGATTGAATACACGTTGACTTGCATTGGTCTATAGGATTCTCATCTACCTATATCCACATCCCCTCTTGTTTGGACTTAGAAATTTTCAATTGAATACACGTTGACTTGCATTGGTCTATAGGATTCTCATCTACCTATATCCACATCCCCTGTTGTTTGGACTTAGAAATTTTCAATTGAATACACGTTGACTTGCATTGGTCTATAGGATTCTCATCTACCTATATCCACATCCCCTGTTGTTTTGACTTAGAAATTTTCAATTGAATACACGTTGACTTGCATTGGTCTATAGGATTCTCATCTACCTATATCCACATCCCCTGTTGTTTGGACTTGGAAATTTTACATTGAATACACGTTGACTTGCATTGGTCTATAAGATTCTCATCTACCTATATCCACATCCCCTCTTGTTTGGACTTAGAAATTTTCAATTGAATACACGTTGACTTGCATTGGTCTATAGGATTCTCATCTACCTATATCCACATCCCCTCTTGTTTGTACTTAGAAATTTTCAATTGAATACACGTTGACTTGCATTGGTCTATAGGATTCTCATCTACCTATATCCACATCCCCTGTTGTTTGGACTTAGAAATTTTCAATTGAATCCACGTTGACTTGCATTGGTCTATAGGATTCTCATTTATTATATCCACATCCCCTCTTGTTTGGACTTAGAAATTTTCAATTGAATACACGTTGACTTGCATTGGTCTATAGGATTCTCATCTACCTATATCCACATCCCCTCTTGTTTGGACTTAGAAATTTTCGATTGAATACACGTCGACTTGCATTGGTCTATAGGATTCTCATCTACCTATATCCACATCCCCTCTTGTTTGGACTTAGAAATTTTCAATTGAATACACGTTGACTTGCATTGGTCTATAGGATTCTCATCTACCTATATCCACATCCCCTCTTGTTTGGACTTAGAAATTTTCAATTGAATACACGTTGACTTGCATTAGTCTATAGGATTCTGATCTACCTGTATCCACATCCCCTCTTGTTTGGACTTAGAAATTTTCGATTGAATACACGTTGACTTGCATTGGTCTATAGGATTCTCATCTACCTGTATCCACATCCCCTGTTGTTTGGACTTAGAAATTTTCAATTGAATACACGTTGACTTGCATTGGTCTATAGGATTCTCATCTACCTATATCCACATCCCCTGTTGTTTGGACTTAGAAATTTTCAATTGAATACACGTTGACTTGCATTGGTCTATAGGATTCCCATCTACCTATATCCACATCCCCTCTTGTTTGGACTTAGAAATTTTCAATTGAATACACGTTGACTTGCATTGGTCTATAGGATTCCCATCTACCTATATCCACATCCCCTCTTGTTTGGACTTAGAAATTTTCAATTGAATACACGTTGACTTGCATTGGTCTATAGGATTCTCATCTACCTATATCCACATCCCCTCTTGTTTGGACTTAGAAATTTTCAATTGAATACACGTTGACTTGCATTGGTCTATAGGATTCTCATCTACCTATATCCACATCCCCTCTTGTTTGGACTTAGAAATTTTCAATTGAATACACGTTGACTTGCATTGGTCTATAGGATTCTCATCTACCTATATCCACATCCCCTCTTGTTTGGACTTAGAAATTTTCAATTGAATACACGTTGACTTGCATTGGTCTATAGGATTCTCATCTACCTATATCCACATCCCCTCTTGTTTGGACTTAGAAATTTTCAATTGAATACACGTTGACTTGCATTGGTCTATAGGATTCTCATCTACCTATATCCACATCCCCTCTTGTTTGGACTTAGAAATTTTCAATTGAATACACGTTGACTTGCATTGGTCTATAGGATTCTCATCTACCTATATCCACATCCCCTCTTGTTTGGACTTAGAAATTTTCAATTGAATACACGTTGACTTGCATTAGTCTATAGGATTCTGATCTACCTGTATCCACATCCCCTCTTGTTTGGACTTAGAAATTTTCGATTGAATACACGTTGACTTGCATTGGTCTATAGGATTCTCATCTACCTATATCCACATCCCCTCTTGTTTGGACTTAGAAATTTTCAATTGAATACACGTTGACTTGCATTGGTCTATAGGATTCTCATCTACCTATATCCACATCCCCTGTTGTTTGGACTTAGAAATTTTCAATTGAATACACGTTGACTTGCATTGGTCTATAGGATTCTCATCTACCTATATCCACATCCCCTGTTGTTTGGACTTAGAAATTTTCAATTGAATACACGTTGACTTGCATTGGTCTATAGGATTCTCATCTACCTATATCCACATCCCCTGTTGTTTGGACTTAGAAATTTTCAATTGAATACACGTTGACTTGCATTAGTCTATAGGATTCTGATCTACCTGTATCCACATCCCCTGTTGTTTGGACTTAGAAATTTTCGATTGAATACACGTTGACTTGCATTGGTCTATAGGATTCTCATCTACCTGTATCCACATCCCCTGTTGTTTGGACTTAGAAATTTTCAATTGAATACACGTTGACTTGCATTGGTCTATAGGATTCTCATCTACCTATATCCACATCCCCTCTTGTTTGGACTTAGAAAATTTCAATTTAATACACGTTGACTTGCATTGGTCTATAGGATTCTCATCTACCTATATCCACATCCCCTGTTGTTTGGACTTAGAAATTTTCAATTGAATACACGTTGACTTGCATTGGTCTATAGGATTCTCATCTACCTATATCCACATCCCCTGTTGTTTGGACTTAGAAAATTTCATTTGAATACACGTTGACTTGCATTGGTCTATACGATTCTGATCTACCTATATCCACATCCCCTCTTGTTTGGACTTAGAAAATTTCAATTGAATACACGTTGACTTGCATTGGTCTATAGGATTCTTATCTACCTATATCCACATCCCCTGTTGTTTGGACTTAGAAATTTTCAATTGAATACACGTTGACTTGCATTGGTCTATAGGATTCTCATCTACCTATATCCACATCCCCTCTTGTTTGGACTTAGAAATTTGCAATTGAATACACGTTGACTTGCATTGGTCTATAGGATTCTCATCTACCTATATCCACATCCCCTGTTGTTTGGACTTAGAAATTTTCAATTGAATACACGTTGACTTGCATTGGTCTATAGGATTCTCATCTACCTATATCCACATCCCCTCTTGTTTGGACTTAGAAAATTTCATTTGAATACACGTTGACTTGCATTGGTCTATAGGATTCTGATCTACCTATATCCACATCCCCTCTTGTTTGGACTTAGAAAATTTCAATTGAATACACGTTGACTTGCATTGGTCTATAGGATTCTGATCTACCTATATCCACATCCCCTGTTGTTTGGACTTAGAAAATTTCAATTGAATACACGTTGACTTGAATTGGTCTATAGGATTCTGATCTACCTATATCCACATCCCCTGTTGTTTGGACTTAGAAATTTTCATTTGAATACACGTTGACTTGCATTGGTCTATAGCATTCTCATCTACCCATATCCACATCCCCTGTTGTTTGGACTTAGAAATTTTCATTTGAATACACGTTGACTTGCATTGGTCTATAGCATTCTCATCTACCTATATCCACATCCCCTGTTGTTTGGACTTAGAAATTTTCAATTGAATACACGTTGACTTGCATTGGTCTATAAGATTCTCATCTACCTATATCAACATCCCCTCTTGTTTGGACTTAGAAAATTTCAATTGAATACACGTTGACTTGCATTGGTCTATAGGATTCTGATCTACCTATATCCACATCCCCTGTTGTTTGGACTTAGAAATTTTCAATTGAATACACGTTGACTTGCATTGGTCTATAGGATTCTCATCTACCTATATCCACATCCCCTCTTGTTTGGACTTAGAAATTTTCAATTGAATACACGTTGACTTGCATTGGTCTATAGGATTCTGATCTACCTATATCCACATCCCCTCTTGTTTGGACTTAGAAATTTTCAATTGAATACACGTTGACTTGCATTGGTCTATAAGATTCTCATCTACCTATATCCACATCCCCTCTTGTTTGGACTTAGAAATTTTCAATTGAATACACGTTGACTTGCATTGGTCTATAGGATTCTGATCTACCTATATCCACATCCCCTCTTGTTTGGACTTAGAAATTTTCAATTGAATACACGTTGACTTGCATTGGTCTATAGGATTCTCATCTACCTATATCTACATCCCCTGTTGTTTGGACTTAGAAATTTTCAATTGAATACACGTTGACTTGCATTGGTCTATAGGATTCTCATCTACCTATATCCACATCCCCTCTTGTTTGGACTTAGAAATTTTCAATTAAATACACGTTGACTTGCATTGGTCTATAGGATTCTCATCTACCTATATCCACATCCCCTGTTGTTTGGACTTAGAAATTTTCAATTGAATACACGTTGACTTGCATTGGTCTATAGGATTCTCATCTACCTATATCCACATCCCCTGTTGTTTGGACTTAGAAATTTTCAATTGAATACACGTTGACTTGCATTGGTCTATAGGATTCTCATCTACCTATATCCACATCCCCTCTTGTTTGGACTTAGAAATTTTCAATTGAATACACGTTGACTTGCATTGGTCTATAAGATTCTCATCTACCTATATCCACATCCCCTCTTGTTTGGACTTAGAAATTTTCAATTGAATCCATGTTGATTGCATTGGTCTATAGGATTCTCATCTACCTATATCCACATCCCCTCTGGTTTGGACTTAGAAATTTTCAATTCTATTCTACTTTTATACTTGTTCCTCTTCTTGCTTTTGCTTTTATTTAGAAATTTTAGGATTCTATTCTACTTTTATACTTGTTCCTCTTCTTGCTTTTGCTTTTACCTAGAAATTTTAGGATTCTATTCTACTTTTATACTTGTTCCTCTTCTTGCTTTTGCTTTTATTTAGAAATTTTAGGATTCTATTCTACTTTTATACTTGTTCCTCTTCTTGCTTTTGCTTTTATTTAGAAATTTTAGGATTCTATTCTACTTTTATACTTGTTCCTCTTCTTGCTTTTGCTTTTACCTAGAAATTTTAGGATTCTATTCTACTTTTATACTTGTTCCTCTTCTTGCTTTTGCTTTTATTTAGAAATTTTAGGATTCTATTCTACTTTTATACTTGTTCCTCTTCTTGCTTTTGCTTTTATTTAGAAATTTTAGGATTCTATTCTACTTTTATACTTGTTCCTCTTCTTGCTTTTGCTTTTATTTAGAAATTTTAGGATTCTATTCTACTTTTATACTTGTTCCTCTTCTTGCTTTTGCTTTTATTTAGAAATTTTAGGATTCTATTCTACTTTTATACTTGTTCCTCTTCTTGCTTTTGCTTTTATTTAGAAATTTTAGGATTCTATTCTACTTTTATACTTGTTCCTCTTCTTGCTTTTGCTTTTATTTAGAAATTTTAGGATTCTATTCTACTTTTATACTTGTTCCTCTTCTTGCTTTTGCTTTTATTTAGAAATTTTAGGATTCTATTCTACTTTTATACTTGTTCCTCTTCTTGCTTTTGCTTTTATTTAGAAATTTTAGGATTCTATTCTACTTTTATACTTGTTCCTCTTCTTGCTTTTGCTTTTATTTAGAAATTTTAGGATTCTATTCTACTTTTATACTTGTTCCTCTTCTTGCTTTTGCTTTTACCTAGAAATTTTAGGATTCTATTCTACTTTTATACTTGTTCCTCTTCTTGCTTTTGCTTTTACCTAGAAATTTTAGGATTCTATTCTACTTTTATACTTGTTCCTCTTCTTGCTTTTGCTTTTATTTAGAAATTTTAGGATTCTATTCTACTTTTATACTTGTTCCTCTTCTTGCTTTTGCTTTTACCTAGAAATTTTAGGATTCTATTCTACTTTTATACTTGTTCCTCTTCTTGCTTTTGCTTTTACCTAGAAATTTTAGGATTCTATTCTACTTTTATACTTGTTCCTCTTCTTGCTTTTGCTTTTATTTAGAAATTTTAGGATTCTATTCTACTTTTATACTTGTTCCTCTTCTTGCTTTTGCTTTTATTTAGAAATTTTAGGATTCTATTCTACTTTTATACTTGTTCCTCTTCTTGCTTTTGCTTTTATTTAGAAATTTTAGGATTCTATTCTACTTTTATACTTGTTCCTCTTCTTGCTTTTGCTTTTACCTAGAAATTTTAGGATTCTATTCTACTTTTATACTTGTTCCTCTTCTTGCTTTTGCTTTTATTTAGAAATTTTAGGATTCTATTCTACTTTTATACTTGTTCCTCTTCTTGCTTTTGCTTTTACCTAGAAATTTTAGGATTCTATTCTACTTTTATACTTGTTCCTCTTCTTGCTTTTGCTTTTACCTAGAAATTTTAGGATTCTATTCTACTTTTATACTTGTTCCTCTTCTTGCTTTTGCTTTTATTTAGAAATTTTAGGATTCTATTCTACTTTTATACTTGTTCCTCTTCTTGCTTTTGCTTTTATTTAGAAATTTTAGGATTCTAATGAACGAGATTTGTTTACAGGATGATTATTAATTATTGAATACTAATGAACGAGATTTTTTTACCTAGAAATTTTAGGATTCTATTCTACTTTTATACTTGTTCCTCTTCTTGCTTTTGCTTTTATTTAGAAATTTTAGGATTCTATTCTACTTTTATACTTGTTCCTCTTCTTGCTTTTGCTTTTATTTAGAAATTTTAGGATTCTATTCTACTTTTATACTTGTTCCTCTTCTTGCTTTTGCTTTTATTTAGAAATTTTAGGATTCTATTCTACTTTTATACTTGTTCCTCTTCTTGCTTTTGCTTTTATTTAGAAATTTTAGGATTCTATTCTACTTTTATACTTGTTCCTCTTCTTGCTTTTGCTTTTATTTAGAAATTTTAGGATTCTATTCTACTTTTATACTTGTTCCTCTTCTTGCTTTTGCTTTTATTTAGAAATTTTAGGATTCTATTCTACTTTTATACTTGTTCCTCTTCTTGCTTTTGCTTTTATTTAGAAATTTTAGGATTCTATTCTACTTTTATACTTGTTCCTCTTCTTGCTTTTGCTTTTATTTAGAAATTTTAGGATTCTATTCTACTTTTATACTTGTTCCTCTTCTTGCTTTTGCTTTTACCTAGAAATTTTAGGATTCTATTCTACTTTTATACTTGTTCCTCTTCTTGCTTTTGCTTTTATTTAGAAATTTTAGGATTCTATTCTACTTTTATACTTGTTCCTCTTCTTGCTTTTGCTTTTACCTAGAAATTTTAGGATTCTATTCTACTTTTATACTTGTTCCTCTTCTTGCTTTTGCTTTTATTTAGAAATTTTAGGATTCTATTCTACTTTTATACTTGTTCCTCTTCTTGCTTTTGCTTTTATTTAGAAATTTTAGGATTCTAATGAACGAGATTTGTTTACAGGATGATTATTAATTATTGAATACTAATGAACGAGATTTTTTTACCTAGAAATTTTAGGATTCTATTCTACTTTTATACTTGTTCCTCTTCTTGCTTTTGCTTTTATTTAGAAATTTTAGGATTCTATTCTACTTTTATACTTGTTCCTCTTCTTGCTTTTGCTTTTATTTAGAAATTTTAGGATTCTATTCTACTTTTATACTTGTTCCTCTTCTTGCTTTTGCTTTTATTTAGAAATTTTAGGATTCTATTCTACTTTTATACTTGTTCCTCTTCTTCCTTTTGCTTTTATTTAGAAATTTTAGGATTCTATTCTACTTTTATACTTGTTCCTCTTCTTGCTTTTGCTTTTATTTAGAAATTTTAGGATTCTATTCTACTTTTATACTTGTTCCTCTTCTTGCTTTTGCTTTTATTTAGAAATTTTAGGATTCTATTCTACTTTTATACTTGTTCCTCTTCTTCCTTTTGCTTTTATTTAGAAATTTTAGGATTCTAATGAACGAGATTTGTTTACAGGATGATTATTAATTATTGAATACTAATGAACGAGATTTTTTTACCTAGAAATTTTAGGATTCTATTCTACTTTTATACTTGTTCCTCTTCTTGCTTTTGCTTTTATTTAGAAATTTTAGGATTCTATTCTACTTTTATACTTGTTCCTCTTCTTGCTTTTGCTTTTATTTAGAAATTTTAGGATTCTATTCTACTTTTATACTTGTTCCTCTTCTTCCTTTTGCTTTTATTTAGAAATTTTAGGATTCTATTCTACTTTTATACTTGTTCCTCTTCTTGCTTTTGCTTTTATTTAGAAATTTTAGGATTCTAATGAACGAGATTTGTTTACAGGATGATTATTAATTATTGAATACTAATGAACGAGATTTTTTTACCTAGAAATTTTAGGATTCTATTCTACTTTTATACTTGTTCCTCTTCTTGCTTTTGCTTTTATTTAGAAATTTTAGGATTCTATTCTACTTTTATACTTGTTCCTCTTCTTGCTTTTGCTTTTATTTAGAAATTTTAGGATTCTATTCTACTTTTATACTTGTTCCTCTTCTTGCTTTTGCTTTTATTTAGAAATTTTAGGATTCTATTCTACTTTTATACTTGTTCCTCTTCTTGCTTTTGCTTTTACCTAGAAATTTTAGGATTCTATTCTACTTTTATACTTGTTCCTCTTCTTGCTTTTGCTTTTATTTAGAAATTTTAGGATTCTATTCTACTTTTATACTTGTTCCTCTTCTTGCTTTTGCTTTTATTTAGAAATTTTAGGATTCTATTCTACTTTTATACTTGTTCCTCTTCTTGCTTTTGCTTTTATTTAGAAATTTTAGGATTCTATTCTACTTTTATACTTGTTCCTCTTCTTCCTTTTGCTTTTATTTAGAAATTTTAGGATTCTATTCTACTTTTATACTTGTTCCTCTTCTTGCTTTTGCTTTTATTTAGAAATTTTAGGATTCTATTCTACTTTTATACTTGTTCCTCTTCTTGCTTTTGCTTTTATTTAGAAATTTTAGGATTCTATTCTACTTTTATACTTGTTCCTCTTCTTGCTTTTGCTTTTATTTAGAAATTTTAGGATTCTATTCTACTTTTATACTTGTTCCTCTTCTTGCTTTTGCTTTTATTTAGAAATTTTAGGATTCTATTCTACTTTTATACTTGTTCCTCTTCTTGCTTTTGCTTTTATTTAGAAATTTTAGGATTCTATTCTACTTTTATACTTGTTCCTCTTCTTGCTTTTGCTTTTATTTAGAAATTTTAGGATTCTATTCTACTTTTATACTTGTTCCTCTTCTTGCTTTTGCTTTTATTTAGAAATTTTAGGATTCTATTCTACTTTTATACTTGTTCCTCTTCTTGCTTTTGCTTTTATTTAGAAATTTTATGATTCTATTCTACTTTTATACTTGTTCCTCTTCTTGCTTTTGCTTTTATTTAGAAATTTTAGGATTCTAATGAACGAGATTTGTTTACAGGATGATTATTAATTATTGAATACTAATGAACGAGATTTTTTTACCTAGAAATTTTAGGATTCTATTCTACTTTTATACTTGTTCCTCTTCTTGCTTTTGCTTTTATTTAGAAATTTTAGGATTCTATTCTACTTTTATACTTGTTCCTCTTCTTGCTTTTGCTTTTATTTAGAAATTTTAGGATTCTATTCTACTTTTATACTTGTTCCTCTTCTTCCTTTTGCTTTTATTTAGAAATTTTAGGATTCTATTCTACTTTTATACTTGTTCCTCTTCTTGCTTTTGCTTTTATTTAGAAATTTTAGGATTCTATTCTACTTTTATACTTGTTCCTCTTCTTGCTTTTGCTTTTATTTAGAAATTTTAGGATTCTATTCTACTTTTATACTTGTTCCTCTTCTTGCTTTTGCTTTTATTTAGAAATTTTAGGATTCTATTCTACTTTTATACTTGTTCCTCTTCTTGCTTTTGCTTTTATTTAGAAATTTTAGGATTCTATTCTACTTTTATACTTGTTCCTCTTCTTGCTTTTGCTTTTATTTAGAAATTTTAGGATTCTATTCTACTTTTATACTTGTTCCTCTTCTTGCTTTTGCTTTTATTTAGAAATTTTAGGATTCTATTCTACTTTTATACTTGTTCCTCTTCTTGCTTTTGCTTTTATTTAGAAATTTTAGGATTCTATTCTACTTTTATACTTGTTCCTCTTCTTGCTTTTGCTTTTATTTAGAAATTTTAGGATTCTATTCTACTTTTATACTTGTTCCTCTTCTTGCTTTTGCTTTTACCTAGAAATTTTAGGATTCTATTCTACTTTTATACTTGTTCCTCTTCTTGCTTTTGCTTTTATTTAGAAATTTTAGGATTCTATTCTACTTTTATACTTGTTCCTCTTCTTGCTTTTGCTTTTATTTAGAAATTTTAGGATTCTATTCTACTTTTATACTTGTTCCTCTTCTTGCTTTTGCTTTTATTTAGAAATTTTAGGATTCTATTCTACTTTTATACTTGTTCCTCTTCTTCCTTTTGCTTTTATTTAGAAATTTTAGGATTCTATTCTACTTTTATACTTGTTCCTCTTCTTGCTTTTGCTTTTATTTAGAAATTTTAGGATTCTATTCTACTTTTATACTTGTTCCTCTTCTTGCTTTTGCTTTTATTTAGAAATTTTAGGATTCTATTCTACTTTTATACTTGTTCCTCTTCTTGCTTTTGCTTTTATTTAGAAATTTTAGGATTCTATTCTACTTTTATACTTGTTCCTCTTCTTGCTTTTGCTTTTATTTAGAAATTTTAGGATTCTATTCTACTTTTATACTTGTTCCTCTTCTTGCTTTTGCTTTTATTTAGAAATTTTAGGATTCTATTCTACTTTTATACTTGTTCCTCTTCTTGCTTTTGCTTTTATTTAGAAATTTTAGGATTCTATTCTACTTTTATACTTGTTCCTCTTCTTGCTTTTGCTTTTATTTAGAAATTTTATGATTCTATTCTACTTTTATACTTGTTCCTCTTCTTGCTTTTGCTTTTATTTAGAAATTTTAGGATTCTAATGAACGAGATTTGTTTACAGGATGATTATTAATTATTGAATACTAATGAACGAGATTTTTTTACCTAGAAATTTTAGGATTCTATTCTACTTTTATACTTGTTCCTCTTCTTGCTTTTGCTTTTATTTAGAAATTTTAGGATTCTATTCTACTTTTATACTTGTTCCTCTTCTTGCTTTTGCTTTTATTTAGAAATTTTAGGATTCTATTCTACTTTTATACTTGTTCCTCTTCTTCCTTTTGCTTTTATTTAGAAATTTTAGGATTCTATTCTACTTTTATACTTGTTCCTCTTCTTGCTTTTGCTTTTATTTAGAAATTTTAGGATTCTATTCTACTTTTATACTTGTTCCTCTTCTTGCTTTTGCTTTTATTTAGAAATTTTAGGATTCTATTCTACTTTTATACTTGTTCCTCTTCTTGCTTTTGCTTTTATTTAGAAATTTTAGGATTCTATTCTACTTTTATACTTGTTCCTCTTCTTGCTTTTGCTTTTATTTAGAAATTTTAGGATTCTATTCTACTTTTATACTTGTTCCTCTTCTTGCTTTTGCTTTTATTTAGAAATTTTAGGATTCTATTCTACTTTTATACTTGTTCCTCTTCTTGCTTTTGCTTTTATTTAGAAATTTTAGGATTCTATTCTACTTTTATACTTGTTCCTCTTCTTGCTTTTGCTTTTATTTAGAAATTTTAGGATTCTATTCTACTTTTATACTTGTTCCTCTTCTTGCTTTTGCTTTTATTTAGAAATTTTAGGATTCTATTCTACTTTTATACTTGTTCCTCTTCTTGCTTTTGCTTTTATTTAGAAATTTTAGGATTCTATTCTACTTTTATACTTGTTCCTCTTCTTGCTTTTGCTTTTATTTAGAAATTTTAGGATTCTATTCTACTTTTATACTTGTTCCTCTTCTTGCTTTTGCTTTTACTTAGAAATTTTCAATTGAATACACGTTCACTTGCATTGGTCTATAGGATTCTCATCTACCTATATCCTTATCCCCTGTTGTTTGGACTTTGAATTTTTCAATTGAATACAATCTGAGAAGGCTTGGTCTATAGGATTGTCATCTATATATAACTACATACCCTCTTGTTTTTATTTGCTACTTATTTACTATTAGTAAATACATATTAATCTCAAACCCCAAAATATTTACTACTAATTTTCTATGAAATCATACGTAATCTCAAACGCAAAAAATATTTGCTAATCATTTACTATTAATTCACTATTAATCTAAAACCTAAAAAATTTGCTAGTAATTTCCTATGAAATCATGTGTAATCTCAAACCCAAATTATATTTGCTACTAATTTACTATTAAATACATATTAATCTCAAACCAAAATTATATTTGCTACTAATTTACTATTAAATACATATTAATCTCAAACACAAATTATATTTTGAAATGTAAATCACTGGCGAGCATGTTTTAACAGGTGATATATGAACGGGGGCAACCATCAGTTTTTCAGGTATGCTGAAAACGAATATCGCTAGGAAAATTAGCACAGACAGACTGACTACTAGTTTTGGAGCTAGTTTTATTAATGCGTGTATTTTGAAATGTAAATCACTGGCGACCATGTTTGAACAGGCAGCATATGACAGGGGGCAACCCTCAGTGTGTTCAGGTATGCTGAAAACGAATATCGCAAGGAAAATCAGCACAGACTGACTATAGATTCACCATCAAAGTAGTGAAATATTTTTTTTATTTGATATAGGAATCACTACTTATCAAGCCCCAGAGGCCACTCGAGGATAAGGGTTAGAGTGTGTACAGTAGTCAATGGACAATATCATAGTAATCGTTAGAAGTGTAAATTTGGTAAATTGGATTATTTAAGAGGAACGGCTCATCAAGAACTTATTTACATTGGACTTGAAGACGACGAAATAAAAATATAAAGTTGAAAGAACTATCATTTTAATGATGCCCTTCAAATCGTAAACTGCCTGTTTACATTTTTTTACAGTTTTCGAAGATAATAAAAAGTGTAAAAGAAAGCAAACCTTTAGAATCCTAAAAAGATCTCCCGGGAGCATTTTTGCAACATGAAAAATATACAAACCAAAATAAAGAGAGGAGGCAACCCTACTCAAAAATATGGTTTATTACATCGCCTAAAAAAAGAAGAAGAATCGGGGGCTCCGTGGGGAAGTAAATTGTTTTCTTTTTTCTAACTTGGTTTTAAAAAGTTTTTATTGCTAACATGAACTCTAACCACACCTCACAACCCTAATCCGGCCGGTCGGGGAAAAAAGTTTTTATTTTTTTAAATTTTGGTGAATACGACAACACACATACGAACGCATGTACACTCATACATACACACACACACGCACGCACACATAAGCATATCGCTTGTCACCAAGCTAAAGAAGAGAGAGAGAGAGTGGGGGAAGGAGAGAAAGGATCGTACGTGCCGGGGTCAAACAGAAGTTAAATGAAATCGATTATAAATCGCTCGACAAAGTTGTGTCTGAACTTTTTATTCTATGAAACTTAAGATTAATAAAACGAAATAATCGTGACCCGTGGAAATTTCATGGCGAATATTTCGCATTCAAGAGAACAAAACGAAAAAATAGTGAACAAATAAATATATAAGAAAATGAATGTTACCAAAGGCAAGATAAGTTACTCTGCTACCTACCTAGATCATATTTGTTGTTTTAACTTATTTTAAAACGTTTATTTAACACAAACAAAAGTAGCGCACGGTTTTAAGTTAGAACAATAAAGAAGTGTCTGACATTTTACAGACATCTTGTGAGACTCGATAATCGCTCCAAACTCGAAAATTAAGCAAAATACTGGTAGGAACACATCCAATAAATGTTAGCAAACGTTCGAACATGTTTTCTTTTTCACATTAGCGAAACACTTATCAGAGAAAAAGCGAAAATGAGAAGCAAACACTAATGAAGAAGTCGGTTTTTATCGTTGAGCACAAAAACAACAACAAAAAAAGAGTATCTAATCTAATAGGCCTCGTGCGTGCTATAGGTCAATCTCCAACGTCTGTCCCATCGCCTCAGTGCTGCATCCCTGTTTACAAGTATTTTAATGGGATGTGCTCTCATGAACCCATAGCACTTATACCAGTGCCCGGAAAACTTGTCCCGGGAAAACTCGTCTCCGGAAAAACCGTACCCGGAAAACTCGAACCGTCAGTTTGTTCAGGTATGCTGAAAACGAATATCGCAAGGAAAATTAGCAGAGAAAAATAGTCTTGGAGCTAGTTTTATTAATGTGTGTATTGTGAAATGTAAATCACTGGCGACCATGTTTGAACAGGCGGCATATGAAAGGGGCAAAACCTCAGTTTGTTCAGGTATGCTGAAAACGAATATCGCAAGGAAAATTAGCACAGACAGACGAATAGTTTTAGAGATATTAATGCGTGTATTTTGAAATGTAAATCACTGGCGACCATGTTTGAGCAGGCGGTGTATGAAAGGGGCCAACCCTCAGTGTGTTCAGGTATGCTGAAAACGAATATCGCAAGGAAAATTAGCAGAGACAAATAGTTTTGGAGCTAGTTTTATTAATGCGTGTAGTTGGAAATGTAAATCACTGGCGACCATGTTTGAACAGTTTGAACAGGCGGCGTATGAAAGGGGCCAACCTTCAGTTTGTTCAGGTATGCTGAAAACGAATATCTCAGCAGAACTTAAAACACTTGTTCAGGTAGGTAGAAGAGTAACTTATCTTGCCTTTTGGTAACATTTATATATTATATATTTGTTTTGTATTTTTTTTTTTTTTTTAACTTTTACGCTTTGTTGTCTTAACTCCGAAGGATTAACCTTAGAATTTCCACAGGTCTCCTTAGTTAAAACGAATTATTTCGCAGTTCACATTGGCGTGAAATAAACAAATCTGACTGATACAGGATTTGCCATTTCCGGTTGTCGCCGCCGCAACGCTCTTATATTTACAATCGAAAGCGTCGGCGAGTTCGTTCGTCGCTGTGTCTGGGTGTGTGTAGGAGTGGGGGCAAAGTTGTAACATTCAATACATAAAATCAACAGCTTTAATTTCTATGAATCGTCATTCGCGTATCGGTGCGAAGTCGAGTGTCGGCGTTCTTGTCTCGTTGAAGGGGAAGTAAGTTTTTTTTAACGCAGTTGAGTTGGAAATGGATTTCTGCACGTGCATGGCTGGACGATAAGAATAACAATACAAACAACAATACTTATTATCTTCAAGTCTCTTCTTAAAGGGGCATTCGGCTACGAAGTTACAACTAGCTAATCGACACGCGACACTGTCAATGAGTTATGCGAAGCAGACGGACTGTTCCGCTGTATCAAAGTTATTAAGTGTGGTTAGACTGAAACTCATTAAAGCCAGTAATCTAAGTTTCAACTAGCTAATAGACATTCGGCACTTTCAATGAGTTATGCGATCACCGCCACTTGTCCAAAAACGGACTGTTCCGCTGTATCACAGTTATTAAGGGTGGTTAGAGTGTGACTCATCAGAGCCAGTAACCTAACTTACAACTAGCTAGTCAACATTCGACACTGTCATTGAGTTATGCGATACACTGCTAATTGTCCAGAGACGGACTGTTCTACTGTATCACAGTTGTAAAGGGTGGGTAGACTAAAACTCATAAGAGCCAGTAATCTAATTTACAACTAGCTTATCGACAGTAGACACTTTCACTGAGTTTACGTGTGTGTGTGTCTTTTTATGTGTGTGTGTGTGTGTGTGCTTCGTTAACATTCGGACTGTCCATTTTAAAATCGTTCGGGTATGCTGAAAACGAATATCGCAAGGCACAGACAAATAGTTTTCGAAATACTAATGCGTATATTTCGAGATACTAATGCGTATATTTTGAAATGTAAATCACTGGCGGCCATGTTTGAACAGGCGGCATATGAAAGGGGCCAACCTTCAGTTTGTTCAGGTATGCTGAAAACGAATATCGCAAGGAAAATTAGCAGAGACAAATAGTTTTGGAGCTAGTTTTATTAATGCGTGTATTTTGAAATGTAAATCACGGCGACCATGTTTGAACAGGCAGCATATGAAAGGGGCCAACCCTCAGTTTGTTCAGGTATGCTGAAAACGAATATCGCAAGGAAAATTAGCACAGACAGACGAATAGTTTTAGAGATAGTAATGCGTGTGTTTTGAAATGTAAATCACTGGCGACCATGTCAGAACAGGCGGCATATGAAAGGGGCCAACCATCAGTTTGTTTAGGTATGCTGAAAACGAATATCGCAAGGGAAATCAGCACAGACTGACTATAGACTCACCATCAAAGTATTGAAATATTTTTTTATTTTATAAAGGAATCACTACTTATCAAGCCCCAGAGGCCACTCGAGGATAAGGGTTAAAGTGTGTACAGTAGTCAATGGACAATATCATAGTAATCGTTAGAAGTGTACATTTGGTAAATTGGATAATTTATAAGGGGCGGCTTATCAAGAACTTGTTTACATTGGACTTGAAGACGACGTAATAAAAATATAAAGTTGCAAGAACTAGCGAAAAATATAATTTTAACGATGCATTTCAAATCGTAAACTGCCTGCTTACATTTTTTTTACATTTTTCGAAGATAATAAAAAGTGTAAAAAAAAGCAAACCTTTAGAATCCTAAAAAGATCTCCCGGGAGCATTTTTGCAATATGAAAAATATACAAACCAAAATAAAGAGAGGAGGCAACCCTGCTAAAAAATATGGTTTATTACATCGCCTAAAAAAAGAAGAAGAATCGGGGGCTCCGTGGGGAAGTAAATTGTTTTCTTTTTTCTAACTTGGTTTTAAAAAGTTTTTATTGCTAACATTTATTTTCATGAACTCTAACCACACCTCACAACCCTAATCCGGCCGGTCGGGAAAAAACGTTTTTATTTTTTTAAATTTTGGTGAATACGACAACACACATACGAACGCATGTACACTCATACATACACACACACACGCACGCACACATAAGCATATCGCTTGTCACCAAGCTAAAGAAGAGAGAGAGAGAGTGGGGGAAGGAGAGAAAGGATCGTACGTGCCGGGGTCAAACAGAAGTTAAATGAAATCGATTATAAATCGCTCGACAAAGTTGTGTCTGAACTTTTTATTCTATGAAACTTAAGATTAATAAAACGAAATAATCGTGGCCCGTGGAAATTTCATGGCGAATATTTCGCATTCAAGAGAACAAAACGAAAAAGTAGTGAATAAATAAATATATAAGAAAATGAATGTTACCAAAGGCAAGATAAGTTACTCTGCTACCTACCTAGATCACATTTTTGTTGTTTTAACTTATTTTAAAACGTTTATTCAACACAAACAAAAGTAGCGCACGGTTTTAAGTTAGAACAATAAAGAAGTGTCTGACATTTTACAGACATCTTGTGAGACTCGATAATCGCTCCAAACTCGAAAATTAAGCAAAATACTGGTAGGAACACATCCAATAAATGTCAGCAAACGTTCGAACATGTTTTCTTTTTCACATTAGCGAAACACTTATCAGAGAAAAAGCGAAAATGAGAAGCAAACACAAATGAAGAAGTCGGTTTTTATCGTTGAGCACAAAAACAACAAAAAAAAGAGTATCTAATCTAATAGGCCCCGTGCGTGCTATAGGTCAATCTCCAACGTCTGTCCCATCGCCTCAGTGTTGCATCCCTGTTTACAAGTACTTTAATGGGATGTGCTCTCATGAACACATAGCACTTATACCAGTGCCCGGAAAACTTGTCCCGGGAAAACTCGTCTCTGGAAAACTCGAACCGTTCAGTTTGTTCAGGTATGCTGAAAACGAATATCGCAAGGAAAATCAGCACAGACTGACTATAGACTCACCATCAAAGTATTGAAATATTTTTTTTATTTTATAAAAGAATCACTACTTATCAAGCCCCAGAGGCCACTCGAGGATAAGGGTTAAAGTGTGTACAGTAGTCAATGGACAATATCATAGTAATCGTTAGAAGTGTACATTTGGTAAATTGGATTATTTATAAGGGGCGGCTTATCAAGAACTTGTTTACATTGGACTTGAAGACGACGTAATAAAAATATAAAGTTGCAAGAACTAGCGAAAAATATCATTTTAACGATGCATTTCAAATCGTAAACTGCCTGCTTACATTTTTTTTACATTTTTCGAAGATAATAAAAAGTGTAAAAAAAAAGCAAACCTTTAGAATCCTAAAAAGATCTCCCGGGAGCATTTTTGCAACATGAAAAATATACAAACCAAAATAAAGAGAGGAGGCAACCCTGCTCAAAAATATGGTTTATTACATCGCCTAAAAAAAGAAGAAGAATCGGGGGCTCCGTGGGGAAGTAAATTGTTTTCTTTTTTCTAACTTGGTTTTAAAAAGCTTTTATTGCTAACATTTATTTTCATGAACTCTAACCACACCTCACAACCCTAAACCGGCCGGTCGGGGAAAAAAGTTTTTATTTTTTTAAATTTTGGTGAATACGACAACACACATACGCACGCATGTACACACATACACACACACGCACGCACGCACACATAAGCATATCGCTTGTCACCAAGCTAAAGAAGAGAGAGAGAGAGTGGGGGAAGGAGAGAAAGGATCGTACGTGTCGGGGTCAAACAGAAGTTAAATGAAATCGATTATAAATCGCTCGACAAAGTTGTGTCTGAACTTTTTATTCTATGAAACTTAAGATTAATAAAACGAAATAATCGTGACCCGTGGAAATTTCATGGCGAATATTTCGCATTCAAGAGAACAAAACGAAAAAGTAGTGAATAAATAAATATATAAGAAAATGAATGTTACCAAAGGCAAGATAAGTTACTCTGCTACCTACCTAGATCACATTTTTGTTGTTTTAACTTATTTTAAAACGTTTATTCAACACAAACAAAAGTAGCGCACGGTTTTAAGTTAGAACAATAAAGAAGTGTCTGACATTTTACAGACATCTTGTGAGACTCGATAATCGCTCCAAACTCGAAAATTAAGCAAAATACTGGTAGGAACACATCCAATAAATGTCAGCAAACGTTCGAACATGTTTTCTTTTTCACATTAGCGAAACACTTATCAGAGAAAAAGCGAAAATGAGAAGCAAACACAAATGAAGAAGTCGGTTTTTATCGTTGAGCACAAAAACAACAAAAAAAAGAGTATCTAATCTAATAGGCCCCGTGCGTGCTATAGGTCAATCTCCAACGTCTGTCCCATCGCCTCAGTGTTGCATCCCTGTTTACAAGTACTTTAATGGGATGTGCTCTCATGAACCCATAGCACTTATACCAGTGCCCGGAAAACTTGTCCCGGGAAAACTCGTCTCTGGAAAAATCGTACCTGGAAAACTCGAACCGTTCAGTTTGTTCAGGTATGCTGAAAACGAATATCGCAAGGAAAATCAGCACAGACTGACTATAGACTCACCATCAAAGTATTGAAATATTTTTTTATTTTATAAAGGAATCACTACTTATCAAGCCCCAGAGGCCACTCGAGGATAAGGCTTAAAGTGTGTACAGTAGTCAATGGACAATATCATAGTAATCGTTAGAAGTGTACATTTGGTAAATTGGATTATTTATAAGGGGCGGCTTATCAAGAACTTGTTTACATTGGACTTGAAGACGACGTAATAAAAATATAAAGTTGCAAGAACTAGCGAAAAATATCATTTTAACGATGCATTTCAAATCGTAAACTGCCTGCTTACATTTTTTTTACATTTTTCGAAGATAATAAAAAGTGTAAAAAAAAGCAAACCTTTAGAATCCTAAAAAGATCTCCCGGGAGCATTTTTGCAACATGAAAAATATACAAACCAAAATAAAGAGAGGAGGCAACCCTGCTCAAAAATATGGTTTATTACATCGCCTAAAAAAAGAAGAAGAATCGGGGGCTCCGTGGGGAAGTAAATTGTTTTCTTTTTTCTAACTTGGTTTTAAAAAGCTTTTATTGCTAACATTTATTTTCATGAACTCTAACCACACCTCACAACCCTAAACCGGCCGGTCGGGGAAAAAAGTTTTTATTTTTTTAAATTTTGGTGAATACGACAACACACATACGCACGCATGTACACACATACACACACACGCACGCACGCACACATAAGCATATCGCTTGTCACCAAGCTAAAGAAGAGAGAGAGAGAGAGTGGGGGAAGGAGAGAAAGGATCGTACGTGCCGGGGTCAAACAGAAGTTAAATGAAATCGATTATAAATCGCTCGACAAAGTTGTGTCTGAACTTTTTATTCTATGAAACTAAAGATTAATAAAACGAAATAATCGTGGCCCGTGGAAATTTCATGGCGAATATTTCGCATTCAAGAGAACAAAACGAAAAAGTAGTGAATAAATAAATATATAAGAAAATGAATGTTACCAAAGGCAAGATAAGTTACTCTGCTACCTACCTAGATCACATTTTTGTTGTTTTAACTTATTTTAAAACGTTTATTCAACACAAACAAAAGTAGCGCACGGTTTTAAGTTAGAACAATAAAGAAGTGTCTGACATTTTACAGACATCTTGTGAGACTCGATAATCGCTCCAAACTCGAAAATTAAGCAAAATACTGGTAGGAACACATCCAATAAATGTCAGCAAACGTTCGAACATGTTTTCTTTTTCACATTAGCGAAACACTTATCAGAGAAAAAGCGAAAATGAGAAGCAAACACAAATGAAGAAGTCGGTTTTTATCGTTGAGCACAAAAACAACAAAAAAAAGAGTATCTAATCTAATAGGCCCCGTGCGTGCTATAGGTCAATCTCCAACGTCTGTCCCATCGCCTCAGTGTTGCATCCCTGTTTACAAGTACTTTAATGGGATGTGCTCTCATGAACCCATAGCACTTATACCAGTGCCCGGAAAACTTGTCCCGGGAAAACTCGTCTCTGGAAAAATCGTACCTGGAAAACTCGAACCGTTCAGTTTGTTCAGGTATGCTGAAAACGAATATCGCAAGGAAAATCAGCACAGACTGACTATAGACTCACCATCAAAGTATTGAAATATTTTTTTATTTTATAAAGGAATCACTACTTATCAAGCCCCAGAGGCCACTCGAGGATAAGGCTTAAAGTGTGTACAGTAGTCAATGGACAATATCATAGTAATCGTTAGAAGTGTACATTTGGTAAATTGGATTATTTATAAGGGGCGGCTTATCAAGAACTTGTTTACATTGGACTTGAAGACGACGTAATAAAAATATAAAGTTGCAAGAACTAGCGAAAAATATAATTTTAACGATGCATTTCAAATCGTAAACTGCCTGCTTACATTTTTTTTACATTTTTCGAAGATAATAAAAAGTGTAAAAAAAAAGCAAACCTTTAGAATCCTAAAAAGATCTCCCGGGAGCATTTTTGCAACATGAAAAATATACAAACCAAAATAAAGAGAGGAGGCAACCCTGCTCAAAAATATGGTTTATTACATCGCCTAAAAAAAGAAGAAGAATCGGGGGCTCCGTGGGGAAGTAAATTGTTTTCTTTTTTCTAACTTGGTTTTAAAAAGCTTTTATTGCTAACATTTATTTTCATGAACTCTAACCACACCTCACAACCCTAAACCGGCCGGTCGGGGAAAAAAGTTTTTATTTTTTTAAATTTTGGTGAATACGACAACACACATACGCACGCATGTACACACATACACACACACGCACGCACGCACACATAAGCATATCGCTTGTCACCAAGCTAAAGAAGAGAGAGAGTGGGGGAAGGAGAGAAAGGATCGTACGTGCCGGGGTCAAACAGAAGTTAAATGAAATCGATTATAAATCGCTCGACAAAGTTGTGTCTGAACTTTTTATTCTATGAAACTTAAGATTAATAAAACGAAATAATCGTGGCCCGTGGAAATTTCATGGCGAATATTTCGCATTCAAGAGAACAAAACGAAAAAGTAGTGAATAAATAAATATATAAGAAAATGAATGTTACCAAAGGCAAGATAAGTTACTCTGCTACCTACCTAGATCACAGTTTTGTTGTTTTAACTTATTTTAAAACGTTTATTCAACACAAACAAAAGTAGCGCACGGTTTTAAGTTAGAACAATAAAGAAGTGTCTGACATTTTACAGACATCTTGTGAGACTCGATAATCGCTCCAAACTCGAAAATTAAGCAAAATACTGGTAGGAACACATCCAATAAATGTCAGCAAACGTTCGAACATGTTTTCTTTTTCACATTAGCGAAACACTTATCAGAGAAAAAGCGAAAATGAGAAGCAAACACAAATGAAGAAGTCGGTTTTTATCGTTGAGCACAAAAACAACAAAAAAAAGAGTATCTAATCTAATAGGCCCCGTGCGTGCTATAGGTCAATCTCCAACGTCTGTCCCATCGCCTCAGTGTTGCATCCCTGTTTACAAGTACTTTAATGGGATGTGCTCTCATGAACCCATAGCACTTATACCAGTGCCCGGAAAACTTGTCCCGGGAAAACTCGTCTCTGGAAAAATCGTACCTGGAAAACTCGAACCGTTCAGTTTGTTCAGGTATGCTGAAAACGAATATCGCAAGGAAAATCAGCACAGACTGACTATAGACTCACCATCAAAGTATTGAAATATTTTTTTATTTTATAAAGGAATCACTACTTATCAAGCCCCAGAGGCCACTCGAGGATAAGGCTTAAAGTGTGTACAGTAGTCAATGGACAATATCATAGTAATCGTTAGAAGTGTACATTTGGTAAATTGGATTATTTATAAGGGGCGGCTTATCAAGAACTTGTTTACATTGGACTTGAAGACGACGTAATAAAAATATAAAGTTGCAAGAACTAGCGAAAAATATAATTTTAACGATGCATTTCAAATCGTAAACTGCCTGCTTACATTTTTTTTACATTTTTCGAAGATAATAAAAAGTGTAAAAAAAAAGCAAACCTTTAGAATCCTAAAAAGATCTCCCGGGAGCATTTTTGCAACATGAAAAATATACAAACCAAAATAAAGAGAGGAGGCAACCCTGCTCAAAAATATGGTTTATTACATCGCCTAAAAAAAGAAGAAGAATCGGGGGCTCCGTGGGGAAGTAAATTGTTTTCTTTTTTCTAACTTGGTTTTAAAAAGCTTTTATTGCTAACATTTATTTTCATGAACTCTAACCACACCTCACAACCCTAAACCGGCCGGTCGGGGAAAAAAGTTTTTATTTTTTTAAATTTTGGTGAATACGACAACACACATACGCACGCATGTACACACATACACACACACGCACGCACGCACACATAAGCATATCGCTTGTCACCAAGCTAAAGAAGAGAGAGAGAGAGTGGGGGAAGGAGAGAAAGGATCGTACGTGCCGGGGTCAAACAGAAGTTAAATGAAATCGATTATAAATCGCTCGACAAAGTTGTGTCTGAACTTTTTATTCTATGAAACTTAAGATTAATAAAACGAAATAATCGTGGCCCGTGGAAATTTCATGGCGAATATTTCGCATTCAAGAGAACAAAACGAAAAAGTAGTGAATAAATAAATATATAAGAAAATGAATGTTACCAAAGGCAAGATAAGTTACTCTGCTACCTACCTAGATCACATTTTTGTTGTTTTAACTTATTTTAAAACGTTTATTCAACACAAACAAAAGTAGCGCACGGTTTTAAGTTAGAACAATAAAGAAGTGTCTGACATTTTACAGACATCTTGTGAGACTCGATAATCGCTCCAAACTCGAAAATTAAGCAAAATACTGGTAGGAACACATCCAATAAATGTCAGCAAACGTTCGAACATGTTTTCTTTTTCACATTAGCGAAACACTTATCAGAGAAAAAGCGAAAATGAGAAGCAAACACAAATGAAGAAGTCGGTTTTTATCGTTGAGCACAAAAACAACAAAAAAAAGAGTATCTTATCTAATAGGCCCCGTGCGTGCTATAGGTCAATCTCCAACGTCTGTCCCATCGCCTCAGTGTTGCATCCCTGTTTACAAGTACTTTAATGGGATGTGCTCTCATGAACCCATAGCACTTATACCAGTGCCCGGAAAACTTGTCCCGGGAAAACTCGTCTCTGGAAAAATCGTACCCGGAAAACTCGAACCGTTCAGTTTGTTCAGGTATGCTGAAAACGAATATCGCAAGGAAAATCAGCACAGACTGACTATAGACTCACCATCAAAGTATTGAAATATTTTTTTATTTTATAAAGGAATCACTACTTATCAAGCCCCAGAGGCCACTCGAGGATAAGGCTTAAAGTGTGTACAGTAGTCAATGGACAATATCATAGTAATCGTTAGAAGTGTACATTTGGTAAATTGGATTATTTATAAGGGGCGGCTTATCAAGAACTTGTTTACATTGGACTTGAAGACGACGTAATAAAAATATAAAGTTGCAAGAACTAGCGAAAAATATAATTTTAACGATGCATTTCAAATCGTAAACTGCCTGCTTACATTTTTTTTACATTTTTCGAAGATAATAAAAAGTGTAAAAAAAAAGCAAACCTTTAGAATCCTAAAAAGATCTCCCGGGAGCATTTTTGCAACATGAAAAATATACAAACCAAAATAAAGAGAGGAGGCAACCCTGCTCAAAAATATGGTTTATTACATCGCCTAAAAAAAGAAGAAGAATCGGGGGCTCCGTGGGGAAGTAAATTGTTTTCTTTTTTCTAACTTGGTTTTAAAAAGCTTTTATTGCTAACATTTATTTTCATGAACTCTAACCACACCTCACAACCCTAAACCGGCCGGTCGGGGAAAAAAGTTTTTATTTTTTTAAATTTTGGTGAATACGACAACACACATACGCACGCATGTACACACATACACACACACGCACGCACGCACACATAAGCATATCGCTTGTCACCAAGCTAAAGAAGAGAGAGAGAGAGTGGGGGAAGGAGAGAAAGGATCGTACGTGCCGGGGTCAAACAGAAGTTAAATGAAATCGATTATAAATCGCTCGACAAAGTTGTGTCTGAACTTTTTATTCTATGAAACTTAAGATTAATAAAACGAAATAATCGTGGCCCGTGGAAATTTCATGGCGAATATTTCGCATTCAAGAGAACAAAACGAAAAAGTAGTGAATAAATAAATATATAAGAAAATGAATGTTACCAAAGGCAAGATAAGTTACTCTGCTACCTACCTAGATCACATTTTTGTTGTTTTAACTTATTTTAAAACGTTTATTCAACACAAACAAAAGTAGCGCACGGTTTTAAGTTAGAACAATAAAGAAGTGTCTGACATTTTACAGACATCTTGTGAGACTCGATAATCGCTCCAAACTCGAAAATTAAGCAAAATACTGGTAGGAACACATCCAATAAATGTCAGCAAACGTTCGAACATGTTTTCTTTTTCACATTAGCGAAACACTTATCAGAGAAAAAGCGAAAATGAGAAGCAAACACAAATGAAGAAGTCGGTTTTTATCGTTGAGCACAAAAACAACAAAAAAAAGAGTATCTAATCTAATAGACCCCGTGCGTGCTATAGGTCAATCTCCAACGTCTGTCCCATCGCCTCAGTGTTGCATCCCTGTTTACAAGTACTTTAATGGGATGTGCTCTCATGAACCCATAGCACTTATACCAGTGCCCGGAAAACTTGTCCCGGGAAAACTCGTCTCTGGAAAAATCGTACCTGGAAAACTCGAACCGTTCAGTTTGTTCAGGTATGCTGAAAACGAATATCGCAAGGAAAATCAGCACAGACTGACTATAGACTCACCATCAAAGTATTGAAATATTTTTTTTATTTTATAAAGGAATCACTACTTATCAAGCCCCAGAGGCCACTCGAGGATAAGGCTTAAAGTGTGTACAGTAGTCAATGGACAATATCATAGTAATCGTTAGAAGTGTACATTTGGTAAATTGGATTATTTATAAGGGGCGGCTTATCAAGAACTTGTTTACATTGGACTTGAAGACGACGTAATAAAAATATAAAGTTGCAAGAACTAGCGAAAAATATCATTTTAACGATGCATTTCAAATCGTAAACTGCCTGCTTACATTTTTTTTTACATTTTTCGAAGATAATAAAAAGTGTAAAAAAAAGCAAACCTTTAGAATCCTAAAAAGATCTCCCGGGAGCATTTTTGCAACATGAAAAATATACAAACCAAAATAAAGAGAGGAGGCAACCCTGCTCAAAAATATGGTTTATTACATCGCCTAAAAAAAGAAGAAGAATCGGGGGCTCCGTTGGGAAGTAAATTGTTTTCTTTTTTCTAACTTGGTTTTAAAAAGTTTTTATTGCTAACATTTATTTTCATGAACTCTAACCACACCTCACAAACCTCATCCGGCCGGTCGGGGAAAAAAGTTTTTATTTTTTTAAATTTTGGTGAATACGACAACACACATACGCACGCATGTACACACATACACACACACGCACGCACGCACACATAAGCATATCGCTTGTCACCAAGCTAAAGAAGAGAGAGAGAGAGTGGGGGAAGGAGAGAAAGGATCGTACGTGCCGGGGTCAAACAGAAGTTAAATGAAATCGATTATAAATCGCTCGACAAAGTTGTGTCTGAACTTTTTATTCTATGAAACTTAAGATTAATAAAACGAAATAATCGTGGCCCGTGGAAATTTCATGGCGAATATTTCGCATTCAAGAGAACAAAACGAAAAAGTAGTGAATAAATAAATATATAAGAAAATGAATGTTACCAAAGGCAAGATAAGTTACTCTGCTACCTACCTAGATCACATTTTTGTTGTTTTAACTTATTTTAAAACGTTTATTCAACACAAACAAAAGTAGCGCACGGTTTTAAGTTAGAACAATAAAGAAGTGTCTGACATTTTACAGACATCTTGTGAGACTCGATAATCGCTCCAAACTCGAAAATTAAGCAAAATACTGGTAGGAACACATCCAATAAATGTCAGCAAACGTTCGAACATGTTTTCTTTTTCACATTAGCGAAACACTTATCAGAGAAAAAGCGAAAATGAGAAGCAAACACAAATGAAGAAGTCGGTTTTTATCGTTGAGCACAAAAACAACAAAAAAAAGAGTATCTAATCTAATAGGCCCCGTGCGTGCTATAGGTCAATCTCCAACGTCTGTCCCATCGCCTCAGTGTTGCATCCCTGTTTACAAGTACTTTGATGGGATGTGCTCTCATGAACCCATAGCACTTATACCAGTGCCCGGAAAACTTGTCCCGGGAAAACTCGTCTCTGGAAAAATCGTACCTGGAAAACTCGAACCGTTCAGTTTGTTCAGGTATGCTGAAAACGAATATCGCAAGGAAAATCAGCACAGACTGACTATAGACTCACCATCAAAGTATTGAAATATTTTTTTTATTTTATAAAGGAATCACTACTTATCAAGCCCCAGAGGCCACTCGAGGATAAGGCTTAAAGTGTGTACAGTAGTCAATGGACAATATCATAGTAATCGTTAGAAGTGTACATTTGGTAAATTGGATTATTTATAAGGGGCGGCTTATCAAGAACTTGTTTACATTGGACTTGAAGACGACGTAATAAAAATATAAAGTTGCAAGAACGAGCGAAAAATATCATTTTAACGATGCATTTCAAATCGTAAACTGCCTGCTTACATTTTTTTTACATTTTTCGAAGATAATAAAAAGTGTAAAAAAAAGCAAACCTTTAGAATCCTAAAAAGATCTCCCGGGAGCATTTTTGCAACATGAAAAATATACAAACCAAAATAAAGAGAGGAGGCAACCCTGCTCAAAAATATGGTTTATTACATCGCCTAAAAAAAGAAGAAGAATCGGGGGCTCCGTGGGGAAGTAAATTGTTTTCTTTTTTCTAACTTGGTTTTAAAAAGCTTTTATTGCTAACATTTATTTTCATGAACTCTAACCACACCTCACAACCCTAAACCGGCCGGTCGGGGAAAAAAGTTTTTATTTTTTTAAATTTTGGTGAATACGACAACACACATACGCACGCATGTACACACATACACACACACGCACGTACGCACACATAAGCATATCGCTTGTCACCAAGCTAAAGAAGAGAGAGAGAGAGAGTGGGGGAAGGAGAGAAAGGATCGTACGTGCCGGGGTCAAACAGAAGTTAAATGAAATCGATTATAAATCGCTCGACAAAGTTGTGTCTGAACTTTTTATTCTATGAAACTTAAGATTAATAAAACGAAATAATCGTGACCCGTGGAAATTTCATGGCGAATATTTCGCATTCAAGAGAACAAAACGAAAAAGTAGTGAATAAATAAATATATAAGAAAATGAATGTTACCAAAGGCAAGATAAGTTACTCTTCTACCTACCTAGATCACATTTTTGTTGTTTTAACTTATTTTAAAACGTTTATTCAACACAAAAGTAGCGCACGGTTTTAAGTTAGAACAATAAAGAAGTGTCTGACATTTTACAGACATCTTGTGAGACTCGATAATCGCTCCAAACTCGAAAATTAAGCAAAATACTGGTAGGAACACATCCAATAAATGTCAGCAAACGTTCGAACATGTTTTCTTTTTCACATTAGCGAAACACTTATCAGAGAAAAAGCGAAAATGAGAAGCAAACACAAATGAAGAAGTCGGTTTTTATCGTTGAGCAGTTTGTTCAGATATGCTGAAAACGAATATCGCAAGGAAAATTAGCACAGACAGACAGACAAATCGTTTTCGAGATATTAATGCGTGTATTTTGAAATGTAAAGTAAAAAAGATGGCCCATCAAGCCAGAAATAAATTAATGACAGTTTAAAGGCTTCAAAATCGCTTTCGAATTGACTATGACATGATCGTGATTTTCTCATAAAATTCAACATCAACTGTCGATTTATTCGTCGCATTAACTCGCATCCTAGACTTGATTTAACCCGTGAGTGTCGACTCATAAATCAATCGAAATATAAATATAGAAAAAAAAATTATTAGGATTATTTTTTATTAATAGTAAATTACTGTTTCTTAAATTTCAAATCTATATAAAAACACGAACTTAATTTCAAATCTATATAAAAACACGAACTTAATTTTCCGTTTCAGCGTATATTTTGTAAATTTAAATCCAGCCGAGAATGGTTTATGTAAGATGACTAAACCTCCCCCCCCTCTCTCTCTCTCTCTCTCTCTTTAGCTTCTCCGTGCCCCTGTCACTAAGTATGTGTATATATATATACTTATATATATATATATATATGGAGAGAGAGAGAGAGAGAGAGAGAGAGAGAGAGAGAGAGAGAGAGAGAATATGTGCTTCCACATCAAAGAGGGGCAGGAGCATAAACAGAGACAGATGCACACACTCTAACAC
>NW_027633202.1:182982-196555 GCF_053919585.1 Euprymna scolopes
AAAAATCCAGAAAATGTCGGCATTAGTTTGTTGCGTCCATCATCTGGTCGTCTTTTTATACGCTTGCATGTGGCGAGCAAAAAGGCGTGAAGGGAGCAGGCTGAAAGGAGAACAATACCCGAAAGATGTAAACCGAACGAAAGAGAAAAATGGGCCTTCCTGAAAGGCCCCGTGTTCTCCCCAGCCTGCTCCCAGTTTCCCCGACTTTGCATGCAACTGGTTTTGAGCTTTTGGAAAGCTCTTTTCTCAGTGTCGGGGTGTTGACTCCACTTCCAAGTTAACAAATAGCTGCAAGTCTGGGTACGGTCCGATTGGTTCCGAAGCTCTTCCGCTGTGAGGTGCGCTTTCGAATCTCCCGAAGGGGGCTACCCTCTAAGCAGGCGACACGTGCTCGTGTTACTATGTAATGCATGCTTGCCTCGACTCAACTAAGGACGACTAGAGTTCGACTAGATTGTGTGCTCACAAGCCGCTTTAAGGCCGCTTTTATTATTCCTACTGTCTAGGAACTCTGAAATGGTATGGTAGTGCAATTATATATGACCGTCCTCCAATACGAAATGGTAGTGCAATTATATATGACGGTCCTCCGATATGATAGTAGGAATGCCAGTTTTGTGAGCGATCATCGCCGTCTTATGAACACAAACTAGTGGTATCTTTACGAATCCTGTTGGGTAGAGAGAACACCTCTGTTTTCTGCTCCGCCTGTTATTCTGAGTAGAAACCGCTTTTTAGGAGATGTTCGCAGCACAGCTTGTTTTTATATAGTGCCCCTCCTTTCGGGAGTTCATCACCTCGCTGCCCAGACGAGAGCTTTTTCCGGTGGAACCTCTTTTTTTTTTTCTTTTTTTTATTTTACTTTCCAGTTTAATGGCGAACGAACAGTCACCAGCAAGTGGTCTGCACCGACAGGAAGATGAGTATAGTATCACCCTTTCTTCTTTTTATTTCGATTTCAGTCTTTGTGATTTGATAATTTAATTTAACTGTTTCCATTGTTCCAGCTTTCACACAGCAGTAGATTATCAACACTATAAATATCATCTCTTTTTTATAGATTGGAACAAGCAATGAAACCTAGCAGCATCACCGTTCCTGTCTGCCACATGTCTTGTGCACTTTGAATCCAGTATTTCTTTCTTTGCGTTCAAGCACATCTGGGTACAATCAAACTGCGTATGATGTATGTCTATCTGTTTCTTCCAACATTAGCATCTCAAAGTCTTGGCAGCAATCATTGTCATAGAAGTAGAGTAAGTATTCTTTTTCTTTCCTTCTGTGTGTATATCTTTATAATTTCAGGTACTCCTCTTGATCATGATGGAATTCTACTATCAGCTATTGTGAGAATTATGTGCATTGGAAAAAACAACTGAATCCAGCAGCATCACCTATCCTAGCTGCCACATGTTTCCTGTAGTTACAGAAGTCCTCAAGTAAGTGTTTCTTTCTTTGTGTACATGCACATCTGGGTACAATCAAATTCTAAACTATTAACTTTATTTAAATTAATGCAGTTCTGCTTGTATTTCTTCTCATCAGCTAACTTATGCAACTACAAAAAAAAAGGTAGTACATGGGTGTTTGATCATAACCAGAAAGTTAAATATATCATTAAAAAAAAAAAGTTTTTAAATTATTAAAAAAAAGAAGTTTTTAAATTATTAAAAGGAAAAAAATCATCACAGTAAAAATTATATATATGTAACAAAGAACACAAACAAACATGAAATTTCCATGAGTTTCAGCAAGAAGCACAAAAGAGAAAAAGTGGAGATAACACCTGGGAAGTAACAGGTAAGAATTTTCTTTATTTCTTATCTCAACTAGCGCATAGATTTTTTTCAAATATACATTAAAAAAAATTACCCAAGTCAAACAATTGATGGAAAAACTAAGCATTAAAGTTCAATTAAGCATAAAAAAAATAAATTCTAATAATTATGTAATCTATATACAAATTGTCTCCCTTGAATATATATATATATACATATTCAAGGGAGACCATTGGTATATAGATTACATAATAATTAGAAGTTATTTTTTTAATTGAAATATATATATTTAAGGGAGACAATTTGTATATATATCATATAATTATTTGAAGTAATTTTTTAATTCAAATATATATATATATATATATATTTATTTATTTATTTCAATTAAAAAAATAACTTCTAATAATTGTTATCTATATTCACATAGTCTTCCTTGAATATATATATATATATATATATATTCAAGGGAGACAATTTGTATAAAGATCACATAATTATTAGAAGTTATTTTTTTTAATTGAAATAAATATATATATTCAAGGGAGACAATTTGTATATAGATCAGATAATTATTAGAATTATTTTTTTAAATTGAAATAAATACATTTATATATATATATATATATATATATATATATATATATTATACTAGCATAGGTTACTGGCGTAGCCCCGGTGTTTAGCGGTGTATGCTGCCCCCCTCCCCAACAAAAAAGAAAGCAGAGAAACGGTTAATTTTTTAAAACTTGACCCCTATTATGAACCCTTAAAATTTATTGTTTTGGGCTCCAAATGAGATATTAAGTTAGATCCATGTCCAAGGAAACTATATGTAAAATTTCAAGTGTTTAGACCCATAATTGTCGGAGGAGATTTGTAAGGTTCTCAAAGGCCAAATCATTGAAGTTTGACCCCTCAATCGCCAAATTTCTGTCCAAGTACCAATCACATAGATTTTCCAAAATCTCAGTACCCTTTTTATCAAAATTTGGAATATGTAGACTAAAATTGACAGAAATGTACACACAGACAGACATATTCAATTCTATAGATAGATAGATAGATAGATAAATAATGAGAGACAGAAAGATAAATATATACAATGATTAATGAATTAGTAGAGATAGTTGTTAAATTTTTGGAAATATGTATGGCAATTTGATGGTAAGACTTAGAGCTAACTGTAAATATTTAAAATATATACACAGAAATTCAAATGACAGGACTTATATGTAGAGTGCTCAATACATCAGTAGAGCAAGGTAATAAATTAAAAAAAATGTATACGTAAATTTAGATAACCACAATTTTTTTGGTATTCTTGTGTGAATATGACATAATGTAATATAAATTTTAATAATTTTATTCTAAATGTTATGATTCTCAATGAAAAATCTAAAATGTCAATATATATATATATATATATATACATATATATATATATTTCAATAAAAAGAATAACTTCTAATAATTATGTCATCTATATAACAATTGTCTCCCTTGAACATATATAGATTATATATATATATTAAATATATATATTTATATATATATATATATATATATATATATATATATATATATATTTATTAAAAAAAATAACTTCTAATAATTATGTGATCTATATTAAAATTGTCTCCCTTGAATATATATATATATATATATATATATATATATATATATATTTATTTCAATAAAAAAATAAGGTCTAATAAAAATTACAAATTGTCCCCCTGTAATATATATATATGTATATATATATACACATATATTTACTTATTTCAATAAAAAAATAACTTCTGATAATTATATGATCTATATACAAATTGTCTCCCTTTTTTTAGCACTATTTAAAGTGTAATTATTAAATAAAAATCTAAATAAAATGTCTTTATTGCTCTGTCTTATTGAGCACTCTTATATAACTCTGGTTAAATCTTAATGTTTACTTATCCTGTAATAAAATAAACGTTTTATAATATCAGCTCTGTCTAGTTTTGAGCACTATTTTAAAGTGTTATTATTAAGTAAAAATCTAAATAACATGACTTTATTGTTCTATGTCTCATTGATTGAATTGAAATAAATAAATATATATATATATATTTACTTCAATTAATAAAAATAACTTCTAATTATTATATGATCTATATCAAATTGTCTCCCTTGAATATATATATATATATTTATTTATTTCAATAAAAAAAAACTTCTAATAATTATGTGATCTATATACAAATTGTCTCCCTTGAATATATATATATATAGATTATATATATATATATATATGTATTTCAATTAAAAAAATAACTTCTAATAATTATGTGATTTATATATTTACCAATGATTCTTGCATGTGCTCCATAGTTTTATATAGCTGTGTAGTAAATTTAAAAATTGCTTTGTTTAATTATACAAGACGATTTTACTTTAAGAGTGCTCAATGCATTTATAGAGCTTTGTAGTAAGAGTTGGAAACATTTTGGCAATTATTTTAGACAAATCTACTTCCAGAGTGCTCAATATATTAGTAGAGCTAAATAAAACATTTGAGAAACAGATATGGCATTTCAACTGCATAAATTTATTTTGACAGAGTTCAATACATTAGTAGAGCTAAATATAGACTTTCAAAAAACGTATGGCAATTCAGCTACACGAATATACTTAAGAGTGCTCAATACATTAGTAGACGAAAGAATAAAATTCAGAAAACATGAAGAGCTCTGCAGTATGTTTTGAAAACCTAAATGTCAATATGTAAGTATAAATATACTGTAAGTGTTTAATATATATATATATATATATATATATATATATATATATATATATATATATATATATATGACAAGTATTTAAAACAAGTTTCTTATTTGAGTGCCTAATATATTTGAGAGCTCTATGGTAACTTTATAAAACATATTTCAAAATTATGTTAGATAAATTGTCTTTGAGAGTGCTCATTTCTAAGTAGAGCTCTGTAGAAAATTTTTGAGACATGTTCAGCAATTTAAGTTCATATGAGTTAATAAATAGAGCTATATAGTGACTTGTGCAAACTTATATGGCACTTATCCTAGACAAGTTAACTCTTGTAGCTGTGCAATACGTAAGTAGAGTTCTGCATTAGTTTTGGGGTATGGTTCTCACTTTATTAGGGCAATAACTTGGACACATTATACTATGGACAAATCCATTGAGGACAACCAAAGGTAACCTGTTTTTTTCCACTCTGCTGAATAAGACTCATCCGTCTTGGTTCACTCTTGGGACATTAAAACACACAAGGTGAAGAATTAAAAAAAGAATGCAAAAATGTAAATGTCTTTGCAACTCATTCATTTTCACTTTCATAACACAAAAACAAAAAAATATACATAATAAAAAATGTTAAGCAAAATTGATTCATGTTAACACCTCTCCCAACACCACAGATTAACTACAAAAATACTTGATAAAGCAAAACACAATTACAAATGTGTATGAAAAAAATAAAAATAAAAAAAATCAACCAAGCAATGGCTCATGATTTCCTGGTGTTTGATGGAATGTGAGTAGGCATACAGCCTGGATAATTTTCCAAGGTAAGTGATGATATTCATCATTATTGTCTTTTTGGATTAGTTCAGATATATCTCATAACTATAATTGTTTTATGTATATATTTATATGTCTAGATGTTATGTGTGCTATTTGCATGTTCCCTATAGAAAAAAAGCAACATAAAATCTACAAGTGTATTCTGATGTAGAATTAACCAGTAAAAACAATGCTTGTGTTCCTGATATACAAACTATTTCCTATTAGCATATAAGTTGAATCATGAAATTTATCTCCCTTGCCTGTCTCTCTTTATACCTCTGTATTTATCTAGATCTGTCTATCTCCCTTTTCTTATTCTTTATCCCTATTCCCCGTCTTGCTATCCCAGGTAAGAGTAGGCGTCGATGAGGCACATCCAGACGCCAACCTACACGGTGCAGAGAAAGGACAGAAAAAAAACTAAGTCCCGATGTGCCTAGCAGATTAGAAGGCATTTTGCAACGCCTACATGCACCCAACATGGCAGTAGGCGTCGATCGGGCACTTCAAGACACTTACTTACACTGTTTTGAACTTAGAGATTTCAATTGAATACTACTTGACATGTGTTGGTCTAGTAGCTCCTCATCTACCTATACCTACGTCCACCCCTGTAAGGACTTAGAAATTTTCAATTGAATACACGTTGAGAAGGCTTGGTCTATAGGATTCTCATCTACCTATATCCACATCCCCTGTTGTTTGGACTTAGAAATTTTCAATTGAATACACGTTGACTTGCATTGGTCTATAGGATTCTCATCTACCTATATCGACATCCCCTCTTGTTTGGACTTAGAAATTTTACATTGAATACACGTTGACTTGCATTGGTCTATAGGATTCTCATCTACCTATATCCACATCCCCTCTTGTTTGGACCTAGAAATTTTCATTTGAATACACGTTGACTTGCATTGGTCTATAGGATTCTCATCTACCTATATCTACATCCCCTGTTGTTTGGACTTAGAAATTTTCAATTGAATACACGTTGACTTGCATTGGTCTATAGGATTCTGATCTACCTATATCTACATCCCCTCTTGTTTGGACTTAGAAATTTTCAATTGAATACACGTTGACTTGCATTGGTCTATAGGATTCTCATCTACCTATATCCACATCCCCTCTTGTTTGGACTTAGAAATTTTCAATTGAATACACGTTGACTTGCATTGGTCTATAGGATTCTGATCTACCTATATCTACATCCCCTCTTGTTTGGACTTAGAAATTTTCAATTGAATACACGTTGACTTGCATTGGTCTATAGGATTCTCATCTACCTATATCCACATCCCCTCTTGTTTGGACTTAGAAATTTTCAATTGAATACACGTTGACTTGCATTGGTCTATAGGATTCTCATCTACCTATATCTACATCCCCTCTTGTTTGGACTTAGAAATTTTACATTGAATACACGTTGACTTGCATTGGTCTATAGGATTCTCATCTACCTATATCCACATCCCCTCTTGTTTGGACTTAGAAATTTTACATTGAATACACGTTGACTTGCATTGGTCTATAGGATTCTCATCTACCTATATCTACATCCCCTCTTGTTTGGACTTAGAAATTTTCAATTGAATACACGTTGACTTGCATTGGTCTATAGGATTCTGATCTACCTATATCTACATCCCCTCTTGTTTGGACTTAGAAATTTTCAATTGAATACACGTTGACTTGCATTGGTCTATAGGATTCTCATCTACCTATATCCACATCCCCTCTTGTTTGGACTTAGAAATTTTCAATTGAATACACGTTGACTTGCATTGGTCTATAGGATTCTCATCTACCTATATCCACATCCCCTCTTGTTTGGACTTAGAAATTTTCAATTGAATACACGTTGACTTGCATTGGTCTATAGGATTCTCATTTACCTATATCCACATCCCCTCTTGTTTGGACTTAGAAATTTTCAATTGAATACACGTTGACTTGCATTGGTCTATAGGATTCTCATCTACCTATATCAACATCCCCTCTTGTTTGGACTTAGAAATTTTCAATTGAATACACGTTGACTTGCATTGGTCTATAGGATTCTCATCTACCTATATCCACATCCCCTCTTGTTTGGACTTAGAAATTTTCAATTGAATACACGTTGACTTGCATTGGTCTATAGGATTCTCATCTACCTATATCCACATCCCCTGTTGTTTGGACTTAGAAATTTTCAATTGAATACACGTTGACTTGCATTGGTCTATAGGATTCTCATCTACCTATATCAACATCCCCTCTTGTTTGGACTTAGAAATTTTCAATTGAATACACGTTGACTTGCATTGGTCTATAAGATTCTCATCTACCTATATCCACATCCCCTCTTGTTTGGACTTAGAAATTTTCAATTGAATACACGTTGACTTGCATTGGTCTATAGGATTCTCATCTACCTATATCCACATCCCCTCTTGTTTGGACTTAGAAATTTTCAATTGAATACACGTTGACTTGCATTGGTCTATAGGATTCTCATCTACCTATATCAACATCCCCTCTTGTTTGGACTTAGAAATTTTCAATTGAATACACGTTGACTTGCATTGGTCTATAAGATTCTCATCTACCTATATCCACATCCCCTCTTGTTTGGACTTAGAAATTTTCAATTGAATACACGTTGACTTGCATTGGTCTATAGGATTCTCATCTACCTATATCCACATCCCCTCTTGTTTGGACTTAGAAATTTTCAATTGAATACACGTTGACTTGCATTGGTCTATAGGATTCTCATCTACCTATATCCACATCCCCTCTTGTTTGGACTTAGAAATTTTCAATTGAATACACGTTGACTTGCATTGGTCTATAGGATTCTCATCTACCTATATCCACATCCCCTCTTGTTTGGACTTAGAAATTTTCAATTGAATACACGTTGACTTGCATTGGTCTATAGGATTCTCATCTACCTATATCCACATCCCCTCTTGTTTGGACTTAGAAATTTTCAATTGAATACACGTTGACTTGCATTGGTCTATAGGATTCTCATCTACCTATATCTACATCCCCTCTTGTTTGGACTTAGAAATTTTCAATTGAATACACGTTGACTTGCATTGGTCTATAGGATTCTCATCTACCTATATCCACATCCCCTGTTGTTTGGACTTAGAAATTTTCAATTGAATACACGTTGACTTGCATTGGTCTATAGGATTCTCATCTACCTATATCCACATCCCCTCTTGTTTGGACTTAGAAATTTTCAATTGAATACACGTTGACTTGCATTGGTCTATAGGATTCTCATCTACCTATATCCACATCCCCTCTTGTTTGGACTTAGAAATTTTCAATTGAATACACGTTGACTTGCATTGGTCTATAGGATTCTCATCTACCTATATCTACATCCCCTCTTGTTTGGACTTAGAAATTTTACATTGAATACACGTTGACTTGCATTGGTCTATAGGATTCTCATCTACCTATATCCACATCCCCTCTTGTTTGGACTTAGAAATTTTACATTGAATACACGTTGACTTGCATTGGTCTATAGGATTCTCATCTACCTATATCTACATCCCCTCTTGTTTGGACTTAGAAATTTTCAATTGAATACACGTTGACTTGCATTGGTCTATAGGATTCTGATCTACCTATATCTACATCCCCTCTTGTTTGGACTTAGAAATTTTCAATTGAATACACGTTGACTTGCATTGGTCTATAGGATTCTCATCTACCTATATCCACATCCCCTCTTGTTTGGACTTAGAAATTTTCAATTGAATACACGTTGACTTGCATTGGTCTATAGGATTCTCATCTACCTATATCCACATCCCCTCTTGTTTGGACTTAGAAATTTTCAATTGAATACACGTTGACTTGCATTGGTCTATAGGATTCTCATCTACCTATATCCACATCCCCTCTTGTTTGGACTTAGAAATTTTCAATTGAATACACGTTGACTTGCATTGGTCTATAGGATTCTGATCTACCTATATCTACATCCCCTCTTGTTTGGACTTAGAAATTTTCAATTGAATACACGTTGACTTGCATTGGTCTATAGGATTCTGATCTACCTATATCCACATCCCCTCTTGTTTGGACTTAGAAATTTTCAATTGAATACACGTTGACTTGCATTGGTCTATAGGATTCTCATCTACCTATATCCACATCCCCTCTTGTTTGGACTTAGAAATTTTCAATTGAATACACGTTGACTTGCATTGGTCTATAGGATTCTCATCTACCTATATCCACATCCCCTCTTGTTTGGACTTAGAAATTTTCAATTGAATACACGTTGACTTGCATTGGTCTATAGGATTCTCATCTACCTATATCCACATCCCCTCTTGTTTGGACTTAGAAATTTTCAATTGAATACACGTTGACTTGCATTGGTCTATAGGATTCTCATTTACCTATATCCACATCCCCTCTTGTTTGGACTTAGAAATTTTCAATTGAATACACGTTGACTTGCATTGGTCTATAGGATTCTCATCTACCTATATCAACATCCCCTCTTGTTTGGACTTAGAAATTTTCAATTGAATACACGTTGACTTGCATTGGTCTATAGGATTCTCATCTACCTATATCCACATCCCCTCTTGTTTGGACTTAGAAATTTTCAATTGAATACACGTTGACTTGCATTGGTCTATAGGATTCTCATCTACCTATATCCACATCCCCTGTTGTTTGGACTTAGAAATTTTCAATTGAATACACGTTGACTTGCATTGGTCTATAGGATTCTCATCTACCTATATCAACATCCCCTCTTGTTTGGACTTAGAAATTTTCAATTGAATACACGTTGACTTGCATTGGTCTATAAGATTCTCATCTACCTATATCCACATCCCCTCTTGTTTGGACTTAGAAATTTTCAATTGAATACACGTTGACTTGCATTGGTCTATAGGATTCTCATCTACCTATATCTACATCCCCTCTTGTTTGGACTTAGAAATTTTCAATTGAATACACGTTGACTTGCATTGGTCTATAGGATTCTCATCTACCTATATCCACATCCCCTCGTTGTTTGGACTTAGAAATTTTCAATTGAATACACGTTGACTTGCATTGGTCTATAGGATTCTCATCTACCTATATCCACATCCCCTCTTGTTTGGACTTAGAAATTTTCAATTGAATACACGTTGACTTGCATTGGTCTATAGGATTCTTATCTACCTATATCTACATCCCCTCTTGTTTGGACTTAGAAATTTTCAATTGAATACACGTTGACTTGCATTGGTCTATAGGATTCTCATCTACCTATATCCACATCCCCTCTTGTTTGGACTTAGAAATTTTCAATTGAATACACGTTGACTTGCATTGGTCTATAGGATTCTTATCTACCTATATCCACATCCCCTCTTGTTTGGACTTAGAAATTTTCAATTGAATACACGTTACTTGCATTGGTCTATAGGATTCTCACCTACCTATATCCACATCCCCTCTTGTTTGGACTTAGAAATTTTCAATTGAATACACGTTGACTTGCATTGGTCTATAGGATTCTGATCTACCTATATCCACATCCCCTCTTGTTTGGACTTAGAAATTTTCAATTGAATACACGTTGACTTGCATTGGTCTATAGGATTCTCATCTACCTATATCAACATCCCCTCTTGTTTGGACTTAGAAATTTTCAATTGAATACACGTTGACTTGCATTGGTCTATAGGATTCTCATCTACCTATATCCACATCCCCTCTTGTTTGGACTTAGAAATTTTCAATTGAATACACGTTGACTTGCATTGGTCTATAGGATTCTCATCTACCTATATCCACATCCCCTCTTGTTTGGACTTAGAAATTTTCAATTGAATACACGTTGACTTGCATTGGTCTATAGGATTCTCATCTACCTATATCCACATCCCCTCTTGTTTGGACTTAGAAATTTTCAATTGAATACACGTTGACTTGCATTGGTCTATAGGATTCTCATCTACCTATATCCACATCCCCTCTTGTTTGGACTTAGAAATTTTCAATTGAATACACGTTGACTTGCATTGGTCTATAGGATTCTCATCTACCTATATCCACATCCCCTCTTGTTTGGACTTAGAAATTTTCAATTGAATACACGTTGACTTGCATTGGTCTATAGGATTCTCATCTACCTATATCCACATCCCCTCTTGTTTGGACTTAGAAATTTTCAATTGAATACACGTTGACTTGCATTGGTCTATAGGATTCTCATCTACCTATATCCACATCCCCTCTTGTTTGGACTTAGAAATTTTCAATTGAATACACGTTGACTTGCATTGGTCTATAGGATTCTCATCTACCTATATCCACATCCCCTCTTGTTTGGACTTAGAAATTTTCAATTGAATACACGTTGACTTGCATTGGTCTATAGGATTCTCATCTACCTATATCCACATCCCCTCTTGTTTGGACTTAGAAATTTTCAATTGAATACACGTTGACTTGCATTGGTCTATAGGATTCTATCTACCTATATCCACATCCCCTCTTGTTTGGACTTAGAAATTTTCAATTGAATACACGTTGACTTGCATTGGTCTATAGGATTCTCATCTACCTATATCCACATCCCCTCTTGTTTGGACTTAGAAATTTTCAATTGAATACACGTTGACTTGCATTGGTCTATAGGATTCTCATCTACCTATATCCACATCCCCTGTTGTTTGGACTTAGAAATTTTCAATTGAATACACGTTGACTTGCATTGGTCTATAGGATTCTCATCTACCTATATCCACATCCCCTCTTGTTTGGACTTAGAAATTTTCAATTGAATACACGTTGACTTGCATTGGTCTATAGGATTCTCATCTACCTATATCCACATCCCCTCTTGTTTGGACTTAGAAATTTTCAATTGAATACACGTTGACTTGCATTGGTCTATAGGATTCTCATCTACCTATATCCACATCCCCTCTTGTTTGGACTTAGAAATTTTCAATTGAATACACGTTGACTTGCATTGGTCTATAGGATTCTGATCTACCTATATCCACATCCCCTCTTGTTTGGACTTAGAAATTTTCAATTGAATACACGTTGACTTGCATTGGTCTATAGGATTCTCATCTACCTATATCCACATCCCCTCTTGTTTGGACTTAGAAATTTTCAATTGAATACACGTTGACTTGCATTGGTCTATAGGATTCTCATCTACCTATATCCACATCCCCTCTTGTTTGGACTTAGAAATTTTCAATTGAATACACGTTGACTTGCATTGGTCTATAGGATTCTGATCTACCTATATCCACATCCCCTCTTGTTTGGACTTAGAAATTTTCAATTGAATACACGTTGACTTGCATTGGTCTATAGGATTCTCATCTACCTATATCCACATCCCCTCTTGTTTGGACTTAGAAATTTTCAATTGAATACACGTTGACTTGCATTGGTCTATAGGATTCTCATCTACCTATATCCACATCCCCTCTTGTTTGGACTTAGAAATTTTCAATTGAATACACGTTGACTTGCATTGGTCTATAGGATTCTCATCTACCTATATCCACATCCCCTCTTGTTTGGACTTAGAAATTTTCAATTGAATACACGTTGACTTGCATTGGTCTATAGGATTCTCATCTACCTATATCCACATCCCCTGTTGTTTGGACTTAGAAATTTTCAATTGAATACACGTTGACTTGCATTGGTCTATAGGATTCTCATCTACCTATATCCACATCCCCTCTTGTTTGGACTTAGAAATTTTCAATTGAATACACGTTGACTTGCATTGGTCTATAGGATTCTCATCTACCTATATCTACATCCCCTCTTGTTTGGACTTAGAAATTTTCAATTGAATACACGTTGACTTGCATTGGTCTATAGGATTCTGATCTACCTATATCCACATCCCCTGTTGTTTGGACTTAGAAATTTTCAATTGAATACACGTTGAGAAGGCTTGGTCTATAGGATTCTCACCTACTTATATCCACATCCCCTCTTGTTTGGACTTAGAAATTTTCAATTGAATAATACTCGAGTACTATGTGGTCTATAGGATCTCTGATCTACCTATATCCACATCCCTGTTGTTTGGACTTAGAAATTTTCAATTGAATACACGTTGAGAAGGCTTGTCTATAGGATTCTCACCTACTTATATCCACATCCCCTCTTGTTTGGACTTAGAAATTTTCAATTGAATA
>NW_027633202.1:196655-259726 GCF_053919585.1 Euprymna scolopes
GAACAATAAAGAAGTGTCTGACATTTTACAGACATCTTGTGAGACTCGATAATCGCTCCAAACTCGAAAATTAAGCAAAATACTGGTAGGAACACATCCAATAAATGTCAGCAAACGTTCGAACATGTTTTCTTTTTCACATTAGCGAAACACTTATCAGAGAAAAAGCGAAAATGAGAAGCAAACACAAATGAAGAAGTCGGTTTTTATCGTTGAGCACAAAAACAACAAAAAAAAGAGTATCTAATCTAATAGACCCCGTGCGTGCTATAGGTCAATCTCCAACGTCTGTCCCATCGCCTCAGTGTTGCATCCCTGTTTACAAGTACTTTAATGGGATGTGCTCTCATGAACCCATAGCACTTATACCAGTGCCCGGAAAACTTGTCCCGGGAAAACTCGTCTCTGGAAAAATCGTACCTGGAAAACTCGAACCGTTCAGTTTGTTCAGGTATGCTGAAAACGAATATCGCAAGGAAAATCAGCACAGACTGACTATAGACTCACCATCAAAGTATTGAAATATTTTTTTTATTTTATAAAGGAATCACTACTTATCAAGCCCCAGAGGCCACTCGAGGATAAGGCTTAAAGTGTGTACAGTAGTCAATGGACAATATCATAGTAATCGTTAGAAGTGTACATTTGGTAAATTGGATTATTTATAAGGGGCGGCTTATCAAGAACTTGTTTACATTGGACTTGAAGACGACGTAATAAAAATATAAAGTTGCAAGAACTAGCGAAAAATATCATTTTAACGATGCATTTCAAATCGTAAACTGCCTGCTTACATTTTTTTTACATTTTTCGAAGATAATAAAAAGTGTAAAAAAAAGCAAACCTTTAGAATCCTAAAAAGATCTCCCGGGAGCATTTTTGCAACATGAAAAATATACAAACCAAAATAAAGAGAGGAGGCAACCCTGCTCAAAAATATGGTTTATTACATCGCCTAAAAAAAGAAGAAGAATCGGGGGCTCCGTTGGGAAGTAAATTGTTTTCTTTTTTCTAACTTGGTTTTAAAAAGTTTTTATTGCTAACATTTATTTTCATGAACTCTAACCACACCTCACAAACCTCATCCGGCCGGTCGGGGAAAAAAGTTTCTATTTTTTTAAATTTTGGTGAATACGACAACACACATACGCACGCATGTACACACATACACACACACGCACGCACGCACACATAAGCATATCGCTTGTCACCAAGCTAAAGAAGAGAGAGAGAGAGTGGGGGAAGGAGAGAAAGGATCGTACGTGCCGGGGTCAAACAGAAGTTAAATGAAATCGATTATAAATCGCTCGACAAAGTTGTGTCTGAACTTTTTATTCTATGAAACTTAAGATTAATAAAACGAAATAATCGTGGCCCGTGGAAATTTCATGGCGAATATTTCGCATTCAAGAGAACAAAACGAAAAAGTAGTGAATAAATAAATATATAAGAAAATGAATGTTACCAAAGGCAAGATAAGTTACTCTGCTACCTACCTAGATCACATTTTTGTTGTTTTAACTTATTTTAAAACGTTTATTCAACACAAACAAAAGTAGCGCACGGTTTTAAGTTAGAACAATAAAGAAGTGTCTGACATTTTACAGACATCTTGTGAGACTCGATAATCGCTCCAAACTCGAAAATTAAGCAAAATACTGGTAGGAACACATCCAATAAATGTCAGCAAACGTTCGAACATGTTTTCTTTTTCACATTAGCGAAACACTTATCAGAGAAAAAGCGAAAATGAGAAGCAAACACAAATGAAGAAGTCGGTTTTTATCGTTGAGCACAAAAACAACAAAAAAAAGAGTATCTAATCTAATAGGCCCCGTGCGTGCTATAGGTCAATCTCCAACGTCTGTCCCATCGCCTCAGTGTTGCATCCCTGTTTACAAGTACTTTAATGGGATGTGCTCTCATGAACCCATAGCACTTATACCAGTGCCCGGAAAACTTGTCCCGGGAAAACTCGTCTCTGGAAAAATCGTACCTGGAAAACTCGAACCGTTCAGTTTGTTCAGGTATGCTGAAAACGAATATCGCAAGGAAAATCAGCACAGACTGACTATAGACTCACCATCAAAGTATTGAAATATTTTTTTATTTTATAAAGGAATCACTACTTATCAAGCCCCAGAGGCCACTCGAGGATAAGGCTTAAAGTGTGTACAGTAGTCAATGGACAATAGCATAGTAATCGTTAGAAGTGTACATTTGGTAAATTGGATTATTTATAAGGGGCGGCTTATCAAGAACTTGTTTACATTGGACTTGAAGACGACGTAATAAAAATATAAAGTTGCAAGAACTAGCGAAAAATATCATTTTAACGATGCATTTCAAATCGTAAACTGCCTGCTTACATTTTTTTTACATTTTTCGAAGATAATAAAAAGTGTAAAAAAAAGCAAACCTTTAGAATCCTAAAAAGATCTCCCGGGAGCATTTTTGCAACATGAAAAATATACAAACCAAAATAAAGAGAGGAGGCAACCCTGCTCAAAAATATGGTTTATTACATCGCCTAAAAAAAGAAGAAGAATCGGGGGCTCCGTGGAGAAGTAAATTGTTTTCTTTTTTCTAACTTGGTTTTAAAAAGCTTTTATTGCTAACATTTATTTTCATGAACTCTAACCACACCTCACAACCCTAAACCGGCCGGTCGGGGAAAAAAGTTTTTATTTTTTTAAATTTTGGTGAATACGACAACACACATACGCACGCATGTACACACATACACACACACGCACGCACGCACACATAAGCATATCGCTTGTCACCAAGCTAAAGAAGAGAGAGAGAGAGTGGGGGAAGGAGAGAAAGGATCGTACGTGCCGGGGTCAAACAGAAGTTAAATGAAATCGATTATAAATCGCTCGACAAAGTTGTGTCTGAACTTTTTATTCTATGAAACTTAAGATTAATAAAACGAAATAATCGTGGCCCGTGGAAATTTCATGGCGAATATTTCGCATTCAAGAGAACAAAACGAAAAAGTAGTGAATAAATAAATATATAAGAAAATGAATGTTACCAAAGGCAAGATAAGTTACTCTGCTACCTACCTAGATCACATTTTTGTTGTTTTAACTTATTTTAAAACGTTTATTCAACACAAACAAAAGTAGCGCACGGTTTTAAGTTAGAACAATAAAGAAGTGTCTGACATTTTACAGACATCTTGTGAGACTCGATAATCGCTCCAAACTCGAAAATTAAGCAAAATACTGGTAGGAACACATCCAATAAATGTCAGCAAACGTTCGAACATGTTTTCTTTTTCACATTAGCGAAACACTTATCAGAGAAAAAGCGAAAATGAGAAGCAAACACAAATGAAGAAGTCGGTTTTTATCGTTGAGCACAAAAACAACAAAAAAAAGAGTATCTAATCTAATAGGCCCCGTGCGTGCTATAGGTCAATCTCCAACGTCTGTCCCATCGCCTCAGTGTTGCATCCCTGTTTACAAGTACTTTAATGGGATGTGCTCTCATGAACCCATAGCACTTATACCAGTGCCCGGAAAACTTGTCCCGGGAAAACTCGTCTCTGGAAAAATCGTACCTGGAAAACTCGAACCGTTCAGTTTGTTCAGGTATGCTGAAAACGAATATCGCAAGGAAAATCAGCACAGACTGACTATAGACTCACCATCAAAGTATTGAAATATTTTTTTATTTTATAAAGGAATCACTACTTATCAAGCCCCAGAGGCCACTCGAGGATAAGGCTTAAAGTGTGTACAGTAGTCAATGGACAATATCATAGTAATCGTTAGAAGTGTACATTTGGTAAATTGGATTATTTATAAGGGGCGGCTTATCAAGAACTTGTTTACATTGGACTTGAAGACGACGTAATAAAAATATAAAGTTGCAAGAACTAGCGAAAAATATCATTTTAACGATGCATTTCAAATCGTAAACTGCCTGCTTACATTTTTTTTACATTTTTCGAAGATAATAAAAAGTGTAAAAAAAAGCAAACCTTTAGAATCCTAAAAAGATCTCCCGGGAGCATTTTTGCAACATGAAAAATATACAAACCAAAATAAAGAGAGGAGGCAACCCTGCTCAAAAATATGGTTTATTACATCGCCTAAAAAAAGAAGAAGAATCGGGGGCTCCGTTGGGAAGTAAATTGTTTTCTTTTTTCTAACTTGGTTTTAAAAAGTTTTTATTGCTAACATTTATTTTCATGAACTCTAACCACACCTCACAAACCTCATCCGGCCGGTCGGGGAAAAAAGTTTTTATTTTTTTAAATTTTGGTGAATACGACAACACACATACGCACGCATGTACACACATACACACACACGCACGCACGCACACATAAGCATATCGCTTGTCACCAAGCTAAAGAAGAGAGAGAGAGAGTGGGGGAAGGAGAGAAAGGATCGTACGTGCCGGGGTCAAACAGAAGTTAAATGAAATCGATTATAAATCGCTCGACAAAGTTGTGTCTGAACTTTTTATTCTATGAAACTTAAGATTAATAAAACGAAATAATCGTGGCCCGTGGAAATTTCATGGCGAATATTTCGCATTCAAGAGAACAAAACGAAAAAGTAGTGAATAAATAAATATATAAGAAAATGAATGTTACCAAAGGCAAGATAAGTTACTCTGCTACCTACCTAGATCACATTTTTGTTGTTTTAACTTATTTTAAAACGTTTATTCAACACAAACAAAAGTAGCGCACGGTTTTAAGTTAGAACAATAAAGAAGTGTCTGACATTTTACAGACATCTTGTGAGACTCGATAATCGCTCCAAACTCGAAAATTAAGCAAAATACTGGTAGGAACACATCCAATAAATGTCAGCAAACGTTCGAACATGTTTTCTTTTTCACATTAGCGAAACACTTATCAGAGAAAAAGCGAAAATGAGAAGCAAACACAAATGAAGAAGTCGGTTTTTATCGTTGAGCACAAAAACAACAAAAAAAAGAGTATCTAATCTAATAGGCCCCGTGCGTGCTATAGGTCAATCTCCAACGTCTGTCCCATCGCCTCAGTGTTGCATCCCTGTTTACAAGTACTTTAATGGGATGTGCTCTCATGAACCCATAGCACTTATACCAGTGCCCGAAAAACTTGTCCCGGGAAAACTCGTCTCTGGAAAAATCGTACCTGGAAAACTCGAACCGTTCAGTTTGTTCAGGTATGCTGAAAACGAATATCGCAAGGAAAATCAGCACAGACTGACTATAGACTCACCATCAAAGTATTGAAATATTTTTTTATTTTATAAAGGAATCACTACTTATCAAGCCCCAGAGGCCACTCGAGGATAAGGCTTAAAGTGTGTACAGTAGTCAATGGACAATATCATAGTAATCGTTAGAAGTGTACATTTGGTAAATTGGATTATTTATAAGGGGCGGCTTATCAAGAACTTGTTTACATTGGACTTGAAGACGACGTAATAAAAATATAAAGTTGCAAGAACTAGCGAAAAATATCATTTTAACGATGCATTTCAAATCGTAAACTGCCTGCTTACATTTTTTTTACATTTTTCGAAGATAATAAAAAGTGTAAAAAAAAGCAAACCTTTAGAATCCTAAAAAGATCTCCCGGGAGCATTTTTGCAACATGAAAAATATACAAACCAAAATAAAGAGAGGAGGCAACCCTGCTCAAAAATATGGTTTATTACATCGCCTAAAAAAAGAAGAAGAATCGGGGGCTCCGTGGGGAAGTAAATTGTTTTCTTTTTTCTAACTTGGTTTTAAAAAGCTTTTATTGCTAACATTTATTTTCATGAACTCTAACCACACCTCACAACCCTAAACCGGCCGGTCGGGGAAAAAAGTTTTTATTTTTTTAAATTTTGGTGAATACGACAACACACATACGCACGCATGTACACACATACACACACACGCACGCACGCACACATAAGCATATCGCTTGTCACCAAGCTAAAGAAGAGAGAGAGAGAGAGTGGGGGAAGGAGAGAAAGGATCGTACGTGCCGGGGTCAAACAGAAGTTAAATGAAATCGATTATAAATCGCTCGACAAAGTTGTGTCTGAACTTTTTATTCTATGAAACTAAAGATTAATAAAACGAAATAATCGTGGCCCGTGGAAATTTCATGGCGAATATTTCGCATTCAAGAGAACAAAACGAAAAAGTAGTGAATAAATAAATATATAAGAAAATGAATGTTACCAAAGGCAAGATAAGTTACTCTGCTACCTACCTAGATCACATTTTTGTTGTTTTAACTTATTTTAAAACGTTTATTCAACACAAACAAAAGTAGCGCACGGTTTTAAGTTAGAACAATAAAGAAGTGTCTGACATTTTACAGACATCTTGTGAGACTCGATAATCGCTCCAAACTCGAAAATTAAGCAAAATACTGGTAGGAACACATCCAATAAATGTCAGCAAACGTTCGAACATGTTTTCTTTTTCACATTAGCGAAACACTTATCAGAGAAAAAGCGAAAATGAGAAGCAAACACAAATGAAGAAGTCGGTTTTTATCGTTGAGCACAAAAACAACAAAAAAAAGAGTATCTAATCTAATAGGCCCCGTGCGTGCTATAGGTCAATCTCCAACGTCTGTCCCATCGCCTCAGTGTTGCATCCCTGTTTACAAGTACTTTGATGGGATGTGCTCTCATGAACCCATAGCACTTATACCAGTGCCCGGAAAACTTGTCCCGGGAAAACTCGTCTCTGGAAAAATCGTACCTGGAAAACTCGAACCGTTCAGTTTGTTCAGGTATGCTGAAAACGAATATCGCAAGGAAAATCAGCACAGACTGACTATAGACTCACCATCAAAGTATTGAAATATTTTTTTTATTTTATAAAGGAATCACTACTTATCAAGCCCCAGAGGCCACTCGAGGATAAGGCTTAAAGTGTGTACAGTAGTCAATGGACAATATCATAGTAATCGTTAGAAGTGTACATTTGGTAAATTGGATTATTTATAAGGGGCGGCTTATCAAGAACTTGTTTACATTGGACTTGAAGACGACGTAATAAAAATATAAAGTTGCAAGAACTAGCGAAAAATATCATTTTAACGATGCATTTCAAATCGTAAACTGCCTGCTTACATTTTTTTTACATTTTTCGAAGATAATAAAAAGTGTAAAAAAAAGCAAACCTTTAGAATCCTAAAAAGATCTCCCGGGAGCATTTTTGCAACATGAAAAATATACAAACCAAAATAAAGAGAGGAGGCAACCCTGCTCAAAAATATGGTTTATTACATCGCCTAAAAAAAGAAGAAGAATCGGGGGCTCCGTGGGGAAGTAAATTGTTTTCTTTTTTCTAACTTGGTTTTAAAAAGCTTTTATTGCTAACATTTATTTTCATGAACTCTAACCACACCTCACAACCCTAAACCGGCCGGTCGGGGAAAAAAGTTTTTATTTTTTTAAATTTTGGTGAATACGACAACACACATACGCACGCATGTACACACATACACACACACGCACGCACGCACACATAAGCATATCGCTTGTCACCAAGCTAAAGAAGAGAGAGAGAGAGAGTGGGGGAAGGAGAGAAAGGATCGTACGTGCCGGGGTCAAACAGAAGTTAAATGAAATCGATTATAAATCGCTCGACAAAGTTGTGTCTGAACTTTTTATTCTATGAAACTAAAGATTAATAAAACGAAATAATCGTGGCCCGTGGAAATTTCATGGCGAATATTTCGCATTCAAGAGAACAAAACGAAAAAGTAGTGAATAAATAAATATATAAGAAAATGAATGTTACCAAAGGCAAGATAAGTTACTCTGCTACCTACCTAGATCACATTTTTGTTGTTTTAACTTATTTTAAAACGTTTATTCAACACAAACAAAAGTAGCGCACGGTTTTAAGTTAGAACAATAAAGAAGTGTCTGACATTTTACAGACATCTTGTGAGACTCGATAATCGCTCCAAACTCGAAAATTAAGCAAAATACTGGTAGGAACACATCCAATAAATGTCAGCAAACGTTCGAACATGTTTTCTTTTTCACATTAGCGAAACACTTATCAGAGAAAAAGCGAAAATGAGAAGCAAACACAAATGAAGAAGTCGGTTTTTATCGTTGAGCACAAAAACAACAAAAAAAAGAGTATCTAATCTAATAGACCCCGTGCGTGCTATAGGTCAATCTCCAACGTCTGTCCCATCGCCTCAGTGTTGCATCCCTGTTTACAAGTACTTTAATGGGATGTGCTCTCATGAACCCATAGCACTTATACCAGTGCCCGGAAAACTTGTCCCGGGAAAACTCGTCTCTGGAAAAATCGTACCTGGAAAACTCGAACCGTTCAGTTTGTTCAGGTATGCTGAAAACGAATATCGCAAGGAAAATCAGCACAGACTGACTATAGACTCACCATCAAAGTATTGAAATATTTTTTTTATTTTATAAAGGAATCACTACTTATCAAGCCCCAGAGGCCACTCGAGGATAAGGCTTAAAGTGTGTACAGTAGTCAATGGACAATATCATAGTAATCGTTAGAAGTGTACATTTGGTAAATTGGATTATTTATAAGGGGCGGCTTATCAAGAACTTGTTTACATTGGACTTGAAGACGACGTAATAAAAATATAAAGTTGCAAGAACTAGCGAAAAATATCATTTTAACGATGCATTTCAAATCGTAAACTGCCTGCTTACATTTTTTTTACATTTTTCGAAGATAATAAAAAGTGTAAAAAAAAGCAAACCTTTAGAATCCTAAAAAGATCTCCCGGGAGCATTTTTGCAACATGAAAAATATACAAACCAAAATAAAGAGAGGAGGCAACCCTGCTCAAAAATATGGTTTATTACATCGCCTAAAAAAAGAAGAAGAATCGGGGGCTCCGTTGGGAAGTAAATTGTTTTCTTTTTTCTAACTTGGTTTTAAAAAGTTTTTATTGCTAACATTTATTTTCATGAACTCTAACCACACCTCACAAACCTCATCCGGCCGGTCGGGGAAAAAAGTTTTTATTTTTTTAAATTTTGGTGAATACGACAACACACATACGCACGCATGTACACACATACACACACACGCACGCACGCACACATAAGCATATCGCTTGTCACCAAGCTAAAGAAGAGAGAGAGAGAGAGTGGGGGAAGGAGAGAAAGGATCGTACGTGCCGGGGTCAAACAGAAGTTAAATGAAATCGATTATAAATCGCTCGACAAAGTTGTGTCTGAACTTTTTATTCTATGAAACTTAAGATTAATAAAACGAAATAATCGTGGCCCGTGGAAATTTCATGGCGAATATTTCGCATTCAAGAGAACAAAACGAAAAAGTAGTGAATAAATAAATATATAAGAAAATGAATGTTACCAAAGGCAAGATAAGTTACTCTGCTACCTACCTAGATCACATTTTTGTTGTTTTAACTTATTTTAAAACGTTTATTCAACACAAACAAAAGTAGCGCACGGTTTTAAGTTAGAACAATAAAGAAGTGTCTGACATTTTACAGACATCTTGTGAGACTCGATAATCGCTCCAAACTCGAAAATTAAGCAAAATACTGGTAGGAACACATCCAATAAATGTCAGCAAACGTTCGAACATGTTTTCTTTTTCACATTAGCGAAACACTTATCAGAGAAAAAGCGAAAATGAGAAGCAAACACAAATGAAGAAGTCGGTTTTTATCGTTGAGCAGTTTGTTCAGATATGCTGAAAACGAATATCGCAAGGAAAATTAGCACAGACAGACAGACAAATCGTTTTCGAGATATTAATGCGTGTATTTTGAAATGTAAAGTAAAAAAGATGGCCCATCAAGCCAGAAATAAATTAATGACAGTTTAAAGGCTTCAAAATCGCTTTCGAATTGACTATGACATGATCGTGATTTTCTCATAAAATTCAACATCAACTGTCGATTTATTCGTCGCATTAACTCGCATCCTAGACTTGATTTAACCCGTGAGTGTCGACTCATAAATCAATCGAAATATAAATATAGAAAAAAAATTATTAGGATTATTTTTTATTAATAGTAAATTACTGTTTCTTAAATTTCAAATCTATATAAAAACACGAACTTAATTTCAAATCTATATAAAAACACGAACTTAATTTTCCGTTTCAGCGTATATTTTGTAAATTTAAATCCAGCCGAGAATGGTTTATGTAAGATGACTAAACCTCCCCCCCCCTCTCTCTCTCTCTCTCTCTTTAGCTTCTCCGTGCCCCTGTCACTAAGTATGTGTATATATATATACTTATATATATATATATATATATGGAGAGAGAGAGAGAGAGAGAGAGAGAGAGAGAGAGAATATGTGCTTCCACATCAAAGAGGGGCAGGAGCATAAACAGAGACAGATGCACACACTCTAACACACTCGCATAAAAACACACATACAGAAAACACACACATACATACGCACTTGGATAAACACACACACACACTCGCATAAACACACACATACACGAACACACACGTACACACAAATACTCAAACACACCAACACCAACACAAATCAACTTTCCGTTAAAAGCTGTCATGAGGTGGCAGGGGTGGGTGTCATAAGTGTCAATCGAATTTGAAAGTTTGTTAACGAAATGGATTTATTTCAACTTCGTTTGACACGTGCCAATTCTCCTGCCCTTCACCCACCCCTCTACCTGCCTCTCTCTTTACTAAGACTTTTCGGGTTGGGGTCTGGGGTAGGGCGTAAAAATAACCGTTTTTTTTTTCGTTATTAAATTGTAATTTTAAAAAATTGAATCATTACCTTAAAAGTTAAGAAAGCCATTCTTAATGTAGAGAGGGGCATGTTAACTATTCTGTACTTCCAGCCAATAATTTAATAAGCAAAAGATAGGATAAAATTGAATTTAACAAATATCGAAGAAGTTTTCTTTGATATTTTTTATTTTACAAGCTGCCCCAGCGTAGTATTATCTCCAATCTCTCCATGATAAAAACGGCTTTCTGAAAAAAAAAAATAAAAAAACACTCCCAAGAAAGCCGTTCTTAACATGGTAACAAATATCGAAGAAGTTTTCTTTGATATTTTTTATTTTACAAGCTGCCCCAGCGTAGTATTTTCTCCAATCTCTCCATGATAAAAACGGCTTTCTGAAAAAAAAAAAAAAAAAAACACTCCCAAGAAAGCCGTTCTTAACATGGAGAGATTGGAGGGGGTATTCCGGAAGTCGTTCTTAAAATGGGGAGAGGAGGGCGTTTTGTAACTATTCCGTACTTTAACCTAACAATTTAATAAAAAAAAACATCAAATGTTAAATAAAAATAAATAAAAATAAGATAAATAAAAAATAAATACCTACCTGCCTCTCTCTTTACTAAGACTTTTCGGTTGGGGTGTTTATGCTACGCTGGGGTAGGTCGTAAAAACAAATTTTTTTTTTTCGTTATTAAATTGTAATTTTTTAAGAAATCATTACCTTAAAAGTTAAGAAAGCCATTCTTAATGTAGAGAGGGGCATGTTAACTATTCTGTACTTTCAGCATGTTAACTATTCTGTACTTTCAGCCAATAATTTAATAAGATAGGATAAAATTGAATTTAACTTGAAATTTGTACCCAAAAATATCGAAGAAGTTTTCTTTGATATTTTTTATTTTACAAGCTGCCCCAGCGTAGTATTATCTCCAATCTCTCCATGATAAAAACGGCTTTCTGAAAAAAAAAAAACACTTCCAAGAAAGCCGTTCTTAACATGGAGAGATTGGAGATAATACTACGCTGGGGCAGCTTGTAAAATAAAAAATAAATTTCTGCTAATGATATATATATATCTATATCTATATCTATATATATATATATATATATATATATATATATATATATATATATATATATATATATATTAAGTAATGTGATTTATAATTTAAAAGTTTTTTATTTTATTGAATTAAAAAATAATTATATATATATATATATATATATATATATATATATATATATATATATATATATAATTATTTTTTAATTTTTTTATAACTTTTCAAAGTTTCGGTTTCTCTCTCTCTCTCTCTCTCTTTCTCTCTCTCTCTCTCTCTCTCTCTCTATCTCTCTCTCTCTCGCTCGCTCGCTCTCGCGCACGCGCGCTTCTCCGTGTCCTTATATATAGACAGAGAGAGAGGGAAAAGGGGGGAGAGACCGAAAGAGACAGAGAATGTGTCTACGCTCCCCTCCAACATGCTTCAACGCCAACGACGCACAAACCCACATACACACACACTTGCATTAACACAAACATACAAATTTAACTCAGCACACACACTCACATAAACACATAAACACATACACACACACACACTCGCATAAAGGCACCAACACACACAAACACAAAGTATTACTCTGTGTGTGCGTGCGTGCGTGCGCGCATATCACGCCACATTCACTCTTCAACTAAACAAGTTTAAATCAACCAATGAAAAGGCAGCTAGGTAACACAAACTCCATAAAAGGTAAAAAGGTTGCATCATCGACTCGAATTGTTCGATTTTTCCCGGAAAAAGTTAACGGTTTTCACGGCGATGGTGAAATATAAAAAGAGGCCTAAAACGGGCTGTAAATTCAGTTTGGACCCTGGCAGCGAGATGAGTTCCGGAAGAATAGATGACCAGCCAGTCGACCCAGCTAAGCCGCCGCCCTGCCGCTCCTCAGTCGACCCAGCTAAGCCGCCGCCCTGCCGCTCCTCTGTCTACTTCTCTGATGTCAAAAAAAAAGGTATGTCCTTTCGTTTCAAAGTAGATGACGCATTTATTTCAGTTGTGTAAACTGCACAAGTGTTCAAATGAACGTTGTTAGTATGAGCACAGTTCATAAACACGTCGAATTTCTTTTCAAATTTCGACACTTGTGTAGTTTACACGATTTTAACGTTTAACGTCTTTTTATATTTTATTATACTGTTAGACAGCCAGCCAACAAATATTACCGTTTTTTTAATTTGTTAGGTGAAAGTATACATATAATATTATTTAAGGGAGGTCAATAAACTATAGAATTACCGTGACAATTGTGCAGTTTATAAACCGTGCTGTTCTTGGAAAAAAATATTAAAATTTAAATCTAAATTAACGTCTTTTTGTAAAATTTGTTAGGTGAAAGTATACATATAATATTATTTAAGGGCGGTCAATAAACTATAGAATTACCGTGACAATTGTGCAGTTTATAAACCGTGCTGTTCTGCTGTTCTGGGAAAAAATATTAAAATTTAAATCTAAATTAACGTCTGTTTTTGTTAATTTGTTAGGTGAAAGCATACATATAATATTATTTAAGGGCGGTCGATAAACTATAGAATTACCGTGACAATTGTGCAGTTTATAAACCGTGCTGTTCTGGGAAAAAAATATTAAAGTTTAAATCTAAATTAACGTCTTTTTTTAAAATTTGTTAGGTGAAAGCATACATATAATATTATTTAAGGGTGGTCGATAAACTATAGAATTACCGTGACAATTGTGCAGTTTATAAACCGTGCTTTTGCTGGAAAATATATTTTAAATTTAAATCTAAATTAACGTCTTTTTTTTTTAATTTGTTAGGTGAAAGTATATATATAATATTATTTAAGGGCGGTCGATAAACTATAGAATTACCGTGACAATTGTGCAGTTTATAAACCGTGCTGTTCTGGGAAAAAATATTAAAATTTAAATCTAAATTAACGTCTGTTTTTTTTAATTTGTTAGGTGAAAGCATACATATAATATTATTTAAGGGCGGTCGATAAACTATAGAATTACCGTGACAATTGTGCAGTTTATAAACCGTACTGTTCTGGGAAAAAAATATTAAAATTTAAATCTAAATTAACGTCTTTTTTTAAAATTTGTTAGGTGAAAGCATACATATAATATTATTTAAGGGCGGTCAATAAACTATAGAATTACCGTGACAATTGTGCAGTTTATAAACCGTGCTTTTGCTGGAAAATATATTTTAAATTTAAATCTAAATTAACGTCTGTTTTTGTTAATTTGTTAGGTGAAAGCATACATATAATATTATTTAAGGGCGGTCGATAAACTATAGAATTACCGTGACAATTGTGCAGTTTATAAACCGTACTGTTCTGGGAAAAAAATATTAAAATTTAAATCTAAATTAACGTCTTTTTTTAAAATTTGTTAGGTGAAAGCATACATATAATATTATTTAAGGGAGGTCAATAAACTATAGAATTACCGTGACAATTGTGCAGTTTATAAACCGTGCTTTTGCTGGAAAATATATTTTAAATTTAAATCTAAATTAACGTCTGTTTTTGTTAATTTGTTAGGTGAAAGCATACATATAATATTATTTAAAGGCGGTCGATAAACTATAGAATTACCGTGACAATTGTGCAGTTTATAAACCGTGCTGTTCTGGGAAAAAAATATTAAAATTTAAATCTAAATTAACGTCTTTTTTTAAAATTTGTTAGGTGAAAGCATACGTATAATATTATTTAAGGGTGGTCGATAAACTATAGAATTACCGTGACAATTGTGCAGTTTATAAACCGTGCTTTTGCTGGAAAATATATTTTAAATTTAAATCTAAATTAACGTTTTTTTTTTTTCATTTGTTAGGTGAAAGCATACATATAATATTATTTAAGGGTGGTCAATAAACTATAGAATTACCGTGACAATTGTGCAGTTTATAAACCGTGCTTTTGCTGGTAAATATATTTTAAATTTAAATCTAAATTAACGTCTTTTTTTTTAATTTGTTAGGTGAAAGCATACATATAATATTATTTAAGAGTGGTCGATAAACTATAGAATTACCGTGACAATTGTGCAGTTTATAAACCGTGCTTTTGCTGGAAAATATATTTTAAATTTAAATCTAAATTAACGTCTTTTTTTTTAATTTGTTAGGTGAAAGCATACATATAATATTATTTAAGGGCGGTCAATAAACTATAGAATTACCGTGACAATTGTGCAGTTTATAAACCGTGCTGTTCTGGGAAAAAAATATTAAAATTTTGATCTAAATTAACGTCATTTTTTTAAATTTGTTAGATGAAAGCATACATATAATATTATTTAAGGGCATTCCATAAACTGTAGAATTACCGTGACAATTGTGCAGTTTATAAACCGTTCTTTTATTGGATAAAATACTGGATGTGTATTTTCCCCCCTAAAGTCCAACCCTATCCTCACCGTGGTAGGGGGGTGTAACGTTGTAGTTTAACAGCTACACGGCTAAATGGGCTCTGGCAAAAAAAAAAAAAAAAAAAAAAATCCAGAAAATGTCGGCATTAGTTTGTTGCGTCCGTCATCTGGTCGTCTTTTTATACGCTTGCATGTGGCGAGCAAAAAGGCGTGAAGGGAGCAGGCTGAAAGGAGAACAATACCCGAAAGATGTAAACCGAACGAAAGAGAAAAATGGGCCTTCCTGAAAGGCCCCGTGTTCTCCCCAGCCTGCTCCCAGTTTCCCCGACTTTGCATGCAACTGGTTTTGAGCTTTTGGAAAGCTCTTTTCTCAGTGTCGGGGTGTTGACTCCACTTCCAAGTTAACAAATAGCTGCAAGTCTGGGTACGGTCCGATTGGTTCCGAAGCTCTTCCGCTGTGAGGTGCGCTTTCGAATCTCCCGAAGGGGGCTACCCTCTAAGCAGGCGACACGTGCTCGTGTTACTATGTAATGCATGCTTGCCTCGACTCAACGAAGGACGACTAGAGTTCGACTAGATTGTGTGCTCACAAGCCGCTTTAAGGCCGCTTTTATTATTCCTACTGTCTAGGAACTCTGAAATGGTATGGTAGTGCAATTATATATGACCGTCCTCCAATACGAAATGGTAGTGCAATTATATATGACGGTCCTCCGATATGATAGTAGGAATGCCAGTTTTGTGAGCGATCATCGCCGTCTTATGAACACAAACTAGTGGTATCTTTACGAATCCTGTTGGGTAGAGAGAACACCTCTGTTTTCTGCTCCGCCTGTTATTCTGAGTAGAAACCGCTTTTTAGGAGATGTTCGCAGCACAGCTTGTTTTTATATAGTGCCCCTCCTTTCGGGAGTTCATCACCTCGCTGCCCAGACGAGAGCTTTTTCCGGTGGAACCTCTTTTTTTTTTTCTTTTTTTTATTTTACTTTCCAGTTTAATGGCGAACGAACAGTCACCAGCAAGTGGTCTGCACCGACAGGAAGATGAGTATAGTATCACCCTTTCTTCTTTTTATTTCGATTTCAGTCTTTGTGATTTGATAATTTAATTTAACTGTTTCCATTGTTCCAGCTTTCACACAGCAGTAGATTATCAACACTATAAATATCATCTCTTTTTTATAGATTGGAACAAGCAATGAAACCTAGCAGCATCACCGTTCCTGTCTGCCACATGTCTTGTGCACTTTGAATCCAGTATTTCTTTCTTTGCGTTCAAGCACATCTGGGTACAATCAAACTGCGTATGATGTATGTCTATCTGTTTCTTCCAACATTAGCATCTCAAAGTCTTGGCAGCAATCATTGTCATAGAAGTAGAGTAAGTATTCTTTTTCTTTCCTTCTGTGTGTATATCTTTATAATTTCAGGTACTCCTCTTGATCATGATGGAATTCTACTATCAGCTATTGTGAGAATTATGTGCATTGGAAAAAACAACTGAATCCAGCAGCATCACCTATCCTAGCTGCCACATGTTTCCTGTAGTTACAGAAGTCCTCAAGTAAGTGTTTCTTTCTTTGTGTACATGCACATCTGGGTACAATCAAATTCTAAACTATTAACTTTATTTAAATGAATGCAGTTCTGCTTGTATTTCTTCTCATCAGCTAACTTATGCAACTACAAAAAAAAAGGTAGTACATGGGTGTTTGATCATAACCAGAAAGTTAAATATATCATTAAAAAAAAAAAGTTTTTAAATTATTAAAAAAAAGAAGTTTTTAAATTATTAAAAGGAAAAAAATCATCACAGTAAAAATTATATATATGTAACAAAGAACACAAACAAACATGAAATTGCCATGAGTTTCAGCAAGAAGCACAAAAGAGAAAAAGTGGAGATAACACCTGGGAAGTAACAGGTAAGAATTTTCTTTATTTCTTATCTCAACTAGCGCATAGATTTTTTTCAAATATACATTAAAAAAAATTACCCAAGTCAAACAATTGATGGAAAAACTAAGCATTAAAGTTCAATTAAGCATAAAAAAAATAAATTCTAATAATTATGTAATCTATATACAAATTGTCTCCCTTGAATATATATATATATACATATTCAAGGGAGACCATTGGTATATAGATTACATAATAATTAGAAGTTATTTTTTTAATTGAAATATATATATTCAAGGGAGACAATTTGTATATATATCATATAATTATTTGAAGTAATTTTTTAATTCAAATATATATATATATATATATATTTATTTATTTATTTCAATTAAAAAAATAACTTCTAATAATTGTTATCTATATTCACATAGTCTTCCTTGAATATATATATATATATATATATATTCAAGGGAGACAATTTGTATAAAGATCACATAATTATTAGAAGTTATTTTTTTTAATTGAAATAAATATATATATTCAAGGGAGACAATTTGTATATAGATCAGATAATTATTAGAATTATTTTTTTAAATTGAAATAAATACATTTATATATATATATATATATATATATATATATATATATATATATATTATACTAGCATAGGTTACTGGCGTAGCCCCGGTGTTTAGCGGTGTATGCTGCCCCCCTCCCCAACAAAAAAGAAAGCAGAGAAACGGTTAATTTTTTAAAACTTGACCCCTATTATGAACCCTTAAAATTTATTGTTTTGGGCTCCAAATGAGATATTAAGTTAGATCCATGTCCAAGGAAACTATATGTAAAATTTCAAGTGTTTAGACCCATAATTGTCGGAGGAGATTTGTAAGGTTCTCAAAGGCCAAATCATTGAAGTTTGACCCCTCAATCGCCAAATTTCTGTCCAAGTACCAATCACATAGATTTTCCAAAATCTCAGTACCCTTTTTATCAAAATTTGGAATATGTAGACTAAAATTGACAGAAATGTACACACAGACAGACATATTCAATTCTATAGATAGATAGATAGATAGATAAATAATGAGAGACAGAAAGATAAATATATACAATGATTAATGAATTAGTAGAGATAGTTGTTAAATTTTTGGAAATATGTATGGCAATTTGATGGTAAGACTTAGAGCTAACTGTAAATATTTAAAATATATACACAGAAATTCAAATGACAGGACTTATATGTAGAGTGCTCAATACATCAGTAGAGCAAGGTAATAAATTAAAAAAAATGTATACGTAAATTTAGATAACCACAATTTTTTTGGTATTCTTGTGTGAATATGACATAATGTAATATAAATTTTAATAATTTTATTCTAAATGTTATGATTCTCAATGAAAAATCTAAAATGTCAATATATATATATATATATATATACATATATATATATATATTTCAATAAAAAGAATAACTTCTAATAATTATGTCATCTATATAACAATTGTCTCCCTTGAACATATATAGATTATATATATATATTAAATATATATATTTATATATATATATATATATATATATATATATATATTTATTAAAAAAAATAACTTCTAATAATTATGTGATCTATATTAAAATTGTCTCCCTTGAATATATATATATATATATATATATATATATATATATATATTTATTTCAATAAAAAAATAAGGTCTAATAAAAATTACAAATTGTCCCCCTGTAATATATATATATGTATATATATATACACATATATTTACTTATTTCAATAAAAAAATAACTTCTGATAATTATATGATCTATATACAAATTGTCTCCCTTTTTTTAGCACTATTTAAAGTGTAATTATTAAATAAAAATCTAAATAAAATGTCTTTATTGCTCTGTCTTATTGAGCACTCTTATATAACTCTGGTTAAATCTTAATGTTTACTTATCCTGTAATAAAATAAACGTTTTATAATATCAGCTCTGTCTAGTTTTGAGCACTATTTTAAAGTGTTATTATTAAGTAAAAATCTAAATAACATGACTTTATTGTTCTATGTCTCATTGATTGAATTGAAATAAATAAATATATATATATATATTTACTTCAATTAATAAAAATAACTTCTAATTATTATATGATCTATATCAAATTGTCTCCCTTGAATATATATATATATATTTATTTATTTCAATAAAAAAAAACTTCTAATAATTATGTGATCTATATACAAATTGTCTCCCTTGAATATATATATATATAGATTATATATATATATATATATGTATTTCAATTAAAAAAATAACTTCTAATAATTATGTGATTTATATATTTACCAATGATTCTTGCATGTGCTCCATAGTTTTATATAGCTGTGTAGTAAATTTAAAAATTGCTTTGTTTAATTATACAAGACGATTTTACTTTAAGAGTGCTCAATGCATTTATAGAGCTTTGTAGTAAGAGTTGGAAACATTTTGGCAATTATTTTAGACAAATCTACTTCCAGAGTGCTCAATATATTAGTAGAGCTAAATAAAACATTTGAGAAACAGATATGGCATTTCAACTGCATAAATTTATTTTGACAGAGTTCAATACATTAGTAGAGCTAAATATAGACTTTCAAAAAACGTATGGCAATTCAGCTACACGAATATACTTAAGAGTGCTCAATACATTAGTAGACGAAAGAATAAAATTCAGAAAACATGAAGAGCTCTGCAGTATGTTTTGAAAACCTAAATGTCAATATGTAAGTATAGATATACTGTAAGTGTTTAATATATATATATATATATATATATATATATACATATATATATATATATATATATATATATATATATATATATATATATATATATATATATGACAAGTATTTAAAACAAGTTTCTTATTTGAGTGCCTAATATATTTGAGGGCTCTTTGGTAACTTTATAAAACATATTTCAAAATTATGTTAGATAAATTGTCTTTGAGAGTGCTCATTTCTAAGTAGAGCTCTGTAGAAAATTTTTGAGACATGTTCAGCAATTTAAGTTCATATGAGTTAATAAATAGAGCTATATAGTGACTTGTGCAAACTTATATGGCACTTATCCTAGACAAGTTAACTCTTGTAGCTGTGCAATACGTAAGTAGAGTTCTGCATTAGTTTTGGGGTATGGTTCTCACTTTATTAGGGCAATAACTTGGACACATTATACTATGGACAAATCCATTGAGGACAACCAAAGGTAACCTGTTTTTTTCCACTCTGCTGAATAAGACTCATCCGTCTTGGTTCACTCTTGGGACATTAAAACACACAAGGTGAAGAATTAAAAAAAGAATGCAAAAATGTAAATGTCTTTGCAACTCATTCATTTTCACTTTCATAACACAAAAACAAAAAAATATACATAATAAAAAATGTTAAGCAAAATTGATTCATGTTAACACCTCTCCCAACACCACAGATTAACTACAAAAATACTTGATAAAGCAAAACACAATTACAAATGTGTATGAAAAAAATAAAAATAAAAAAAATCAACCAAGCAATGGCTCATGATTTCCTGGTGTTTGATGGAATGTGAGTAGGCATACAGCCTGGATAATTTTCCAAGGTAAGTGATGATATTCATCATTATTGTCTTTTTGGATTAGTTCAGATATATCTCATAACTATAATTGTTTTATGTATATATTTATATGTCTAGATGTTATGTGTGCTATTTGCATGTTCCCTATAGAAAAAAAGCTACATAAAATCTACAAGTGTATTCTGATGTAGAATTAACCAGTAAAAACAATGCTTGTGTTCCTGATATACAAACTATTTCCTATTAGCATATAAGTTGAATCATGAAATTTATCTCCCTTGCCTGTCTCTCTTTATACCTCTGTATTTATCTAGATCTGTCTATCTCCCTTTTCTTATTCTTTATCCCTATTCCCCGTCTTGCTATCCCAGGTAAGAGTAGGCGTCGATGAGGCACATCCAGACGCCAACCTACACGGTGCAGAGAAAGGACAGAAAAAAAACTAAGTCCCGATGTGCCTAGCAGATTAGAAGGCATTTTGCTACGCCTACATGCACCCAACATGGGAGTAGGCGTCGATCGGGCACTTCAAGACACTTACTTACACTGTTTTGAACTTAGAGATTTCAATTGAATACTACTTGACATGTGTTGGTCTAGTAGCTCCTCATCTACCTATACCTACGTCCACCCCTGTAAGGACTTAGAAATTTTCAATTGAATACACGTTGAGAAGGCTTGGTCTATAGGATTCTCATCTACCTATATCCACATCCCCTGTTGTTTGGACTTAGAAATTTTACATTGAATACACGTTGACTTGCATTGGTCTATAGGATTCTCATCTACCTATATCCACATCCCCTCTTGTTTGGACTTAGAAATTTTCAATTGAATACACGTTGACTTGCATTGGTCTATAGGATTCTCATCTACCTATATCCACATCCCCTCTTGTTTGGACTTAGAAATTTTCAATTGAATACACGTTGACTTGCGTTGGTCTATAGGATTCTCATCTACCTATATCCACATCCCCTCTTGTTTGGACTTAGAAATTTTCAATTGAATACACGTTGACTTGCATTGGTCTATAGGATTCTTATCTACCTATATCTACATCCCCTCTTGTTTGGACTTAGAAATTTTCAATTGAATACACGTTGACTTGCATTGGTCTATAGGATTCTCATCTACCTATATCCACATCCCCTCTTGTTTGGACTTAGAAATTTTCAATTGAATACACGTTGACTTGCATTGGTCTATAGGATTCTCATCTACCAATATCTACATCCCCTCTTGTTTGGACTTAGAAATTTTCAATTGAATACACGTTGACTTGCATTGGTCTATAGGATTCTCATCTACCTATATCCACATCCCCTCTTGTTTGGACTTAGAAATTTTCAATTGAATACACGTTGACTTGCATTGGTCTATAGGATTCTCATCTACCTATATCTACATCCCCTCTTGTTTGGACTAAGAAATTTTCAATTGAATACACGTTGACTTGCATTGGTCTATAGGATTCTCATCTACCTATATCTACATCCCCTCTTGTTTGGACTTAGAAATTTTCAATTGAATACACGTTGACTTGCATTGGTCTATAGGATTCTCATCTACCTATATCCACATCCCCTCTTGTTTGGACTTAGAAATTTTCAATTGAATACATGTTGACTTGCATTGGTCTATAGGATTCTCATCTACCTATATCCACATCCCCTCTTGTTTGGACTTAGAAATTTTACATTGAATACACGTTGACTTGCATTGGTCTATAGGATTCTCATCTACCTATATCCACATCCCCTCTTGTTTGGACTTAGAAATTTTCAATTGAATCCACGTTGACTTGCATTGGTCTATAGGATTCTCATCTACCCATAACTACGTCCTGTCTTGTTTGGACTTAGAAATTTTCAATTGAATACACGTTGACTTGCATTGGTCTACAGGACTCTCATCTACCTATATCTACATCCCCTCTTGTTTGGACTTAGAAATTTTCAATTGAATACACGTTGACTTGCATTGGTCTATAGGATTCTCATCTACCTATATCCACATCCCCTCTTGTTTGGACTTAGAAATTTTCAATTGAATACACGTTGACTTGCATTGGTCTATAGTATTCTCATCTACCTATATCCACATCCCCTCTTGTTTGGACTTAGAAATTTTCAATTGAATACACGTTGACTTGCATTGGTCTATAGGATTCTGATCTACCTATATCCACATCCCCTCTTGTTTGGACTTAGAAATTTTCAATTGAATACACGTTGACTTGCATTGGTCTATAGGATTCTCATCTACCTATATCCACATCCCCTCTTGTTTGGACTTAGAAATTTTCAATTGAATACACGTTGACTTGCATTGGTCTATAGGATTCTCATCTACCTATATCCACATCCCCTCTTGTTTGGACTTAGAAATTTTCAATTGAATACACGTTGACTTGCATTGGTCTATAGGATTCTCATCTACCTATATCCACATCCCCTCTTGTTTGGACTTAGAAATTTTCAATTGAATACACGTTGACTTGCATTGGTCTATAGGATTCTCATCTACCTATATCCACATCCCCTCTTGTTTGGACTTAGAAATTTTCAATTGAATACACGTTGACTTGCATTGGTCTATAGGATTCTCATCTACCTATATCCACATCCCCTCTTGTTTGGACTTAGAAATTTTCAATTGAATACACGTTGACTTGCATTGGTCTATAGGATTCTCATCTACCTATATCCACATCCCCTCTTGTTTGGACTTAGAAATTTTCAATTGAATACACGTTGACTTGCATTGGTCTATAGGATTCTCATCTACCTATATCTACATCCCCTCTTGTTTGGACTTAGAAATTTTCAATTGAATACACGTTGACTTGCATTGGTCTATAGGATTCTCATCTACCTATATCTACATCCCCTCTTGTTTGGACTTAGAAATTTTCAATTGAATACACGTTGACTTGCATTGGTCTATAGTATTCTCATCTACCTATATCCACATCCCCTCTTGTTTGGACTTAGAAATTTTCAATTGAATACACGTTGACTTGCATTGGTCTATAGGATTCTCATCTACCTATATCCATATCCCCTCTTGTTTGGACTTAGAAATTTTCAATTGAATACACGTTGACTTGCATTGGTCTATAGGATTCTCATCTACCTATATCTACATCCCCTCTTGTTTGGACTTAGAAATTTTCAATTGAATACACGTTGACTTGCATTGGTCTATAGGATTCTCATCTACCTATATCTACATCCCCTCTTGTTTGGACTTAGAAATTTTCAATTGAATACACGTTGACTTGCATTGGTCTATAGTATTCTCATCTACCTATATCCACATCCCCTCTTGTTTGGACTTAGAAATTTTCAATTGAATACACGTTGACTTGCATTGGTCTATAGTATTCTCATCTACCTATATCTACATCCCCTGTTGTTTGGACTTAGAAATTTTTAATTGAATACACGTTGACTTGCATTGGTCTATAGTATTCTCATCTACCTATATCTACATCCCCTCTTGTTTGGACTTAGAAATTTTCAATTGAATACACGTTGACTTGCATTGGTCTATAGGATTCTCATCTACCTATATCTACATCCCCTCTTGTTTGGACTTAGAAATTTTCAATTGAATACACGTTGACTTGCATTGGTCTATAGTATTCTCATCTACCTATATCCACATCCCCTCTTGTTTGGACTTAGAAATTTTCAATTGAATACACGTTGACTTGCATTGGTCTATAGTATTCTCATCTACCTATATCCACATCCCCTCTTGTTTGGACTTAGAAATTTTCAATTGAATACACGTTGACTTGCATTGGTCTATAGGATTCTCATCTACCTATATCCACATCCCCTCTTGTTTGGACTTAGAAATTTTCAATTGAATACACGTTGACTTGCATTGGTCTATAGGATTCTCATCTACCTATATCCACATCCCCTCTTGTTTGGACTTAGAAATTTTCAATTGAATACACGTTGACTTGCATTGGTCTATAGGATTCTCATCTACCTATATCCACATCCCCTCTTGTTTGGACTTAGAAATTTTCAATTGAATACACGTTGACTTGCATTGGTCTATAGTATTCTCATCTACCTATATCCACATCCCCTCTTGTTTGGACTTAGAAATTTTCAATTGAATACACGTTGACTTGCATTGGTCTATAGTATTCTCATCTACCTATATCCACATCCCCTCTTGTTTGGACTTAGAAATTTTCAATTGAATACACGTTGACTTGCATTGGTCTATAGTATTCTCATCTACCTATATCCACATCCCCTCTTGTTTGGACTTAGAAATTTTCAATTGAATACACGTTGACTTGCATTGGTCTATAGGATTCTCATCTACCTATATCCACATCCCCTCTTGTTTGGACTTAGAAATTTTCAATTGAATACACGTTGACTTGCATTGGTCTATAGGATTCTCATCTACCTATATCCACATCCCCTCTTGTTTGGACTTAGAAATTTTCAATTGAATACACGTTGACTTGCATTGGTCTATAGTATTCTCATCTACCTATATCTACATCCCCTCTTGTTTGGACTTAGAAATTTTCAATTGAATACACGTTGACTTGCATTGGTCTATAGTATTCTCATCTACCTATATCTACATCCCCTCTTGTTTGGACTTAGAAATTTTCAATTGAATACACGTTGACTTGCATTGGTCTATAGTATTCTCATCTACCTATATCTACATCCCCTCTTGTTTGGACTTAGAAATTTTCAATTGAATACACGTTGACTTGCATTGGTCTATAGGATTCTCATCTACCTATATCTACATCCCCTCTTGTTTGGACTTAGAAATTTTCAATTGAATACACGTTGACTTGCATTGGTCTATAGTATTCTCATCTACCTATATCCACATCCCCTCTTGTTTGGACTTAGAAATTTTCAATTGAATACACGTTGACTTGCATTGGTCTATAGGATTCTGATCTACCTATATCTACATCCCCTCTTGTTTGGACTTAGAAATTTTCAATTGAATACACGTTGACTTACATTGGTCTATAGGATTCTCATCTACCTATATCCACATCCCCTCTTGTTTGGACTTAGAAATTTTCAATTGAATACACCTTGACTTGCATTGGTCTATAGGATTCTCATCTACCTATATCCACATCCCCTCTTGTTTGGACTTAGAAATTTTCAATTGAATACACGTTGACTTGCATTGGTCTATAGGATTCTCATCTACCTATATCTACATCCCCTCTTGTTTGGACTTAGAAATTTTACATTGAATACACGTTGACTTGCATTGGTCTATAGGATTCTCATCTACCTATATCCACATCCCCTCTTGTTTGGACTTAGAAATTTTCAATTGAATACACGTTGACTTGCATTGGTCAATAGGATTCTCATCTACCTATATCCACATCCCCTGTTGTTTGGACTTAGAAATTTTCAATTGAATACACGTTGACTTGCATTGGTCTATAGGATTGTCATCTACCTATATCCACATCCCCTCTTGTTTGGACTTAGAAATTTTCAATTGAATACACGTTGACTTGCATTGGTCTATAGGATTCTCATCTACCTATATCCACATCCCCTCTTGTTTGGACTTAGAAATTTTCAATTGAATACACGTTGACTTGCATTGGTCTATAGGATTCTGATCTACCTATATCCACATCCCCTCTTGTTTGGACTTAGAAATTTTCAATTGAATACACGTTGACTTGCATTGGTCTATAGGATTCTCATCTACCTATATCCACATCCCCTCTTGTTTGGACTTAGAAATTTTCAATTGAATACACGTTGACTTGCATTGGTCTATAGGATTCTCATCTACCTATATCCACATCCCCTCTTGTTTGGACTTAGAAATTTTCAATTGAATACACGTTGACTTGCATTGGTCTATAGGATTCTCATCTACCTATATCCACATCCCCTGTTGTTTGGACTTAGAAATTTTCAATTGAATACACGTTGACTTGCATTGGTCTATAGGATTCTCATCTACCTATATCCACATCCCCTCTTGTTTGGACTTAGAAATTTTCAATTGAATACACGTTGACTTGCATTGGTCTATAGGATTCTAATCTACCTATATCTACATCCCCTCTTGTTTGGACTTAGAAATTTTACATTGAATACACGTTGACTTGCATTGGTCTATAGGATTCTAATCTACCTATATCCACATCCCCTCTTGTTTGGACTTAGAAATTTTCAATTGAATACACGTTGACTTGCATTGGTCTATAGGATTCTAATCTACCTATATCTACATCCCCTCTTGTTTGGACTTAGAAATTTTACATTGAATACACGTTGACTTGCATTGGTCTATAGGATTCTAATCTACCTATATCCACATCCCCTCTTGTTTGGACTTAGAAATTTTCAATTGAATACACGTTGACTTGCATTGGTCTATAGGATTCTAATCTACCTATATCTACATCCCCTCTTGTTTGGACTTAGAAATTTTACATTGAATACACGTTGACTTGCATTGGTCTATAGGATTGTCATCTACCTATATCCACATCCCCTCTTGTTTGGACTTAGAAATTTTCAATTGAATACACGTTGACTTGCATTGGTCTATAGGATTCTCATCTACTATATCCACATCCCCTCTTGTTTGGACTTAGAAATTTTCAATTGAATACACGTTGACTTGCATTGGTCTATAGGATTCTCATCTACCTATATCCACATCCCCTGTTGTTTGGACTTAGAAATTTTCAATTGAATACACGTTGACTTGCATTGGTCTATAGGATTCTCATCTACCTATATCCACATCCCCTCTTGTTTGGACTTAGAAATTTTACATTGAATACACGTTGACTTGCATTGGTCTATAAGATTCTCATCTACCTATATCCACATCCCCTCTTGTTTGGACTTAGAAATTTTCAATTGAATACACGTTGACTTGCATTGGTCTATAAGATTCTCATCTACCTATATCCACATCCCCTCTTGTTTGGACTTAGAAATTTTCAATTGAATACACGTTGACTTGCATTGGTCTATAAGATTCTCATCTACCTATATCCACATCCCCTGTTGTTTGGACTTAGAAATTTTCAATTGAATACACGTTGACTTGCATTGGTCTATAGGATTCTCATCTACCTATATCAACATCCCCTCTTGTTTGGACTTAGACATTCTCAATTGAATACACGTTGACTTGCATTGGTCTATAGGATTCTCATCTACCTATATCCACATCCCCTGTTGTTTGGACTTAGAAATTTTCAATTGAATACACGTTGACTTGCATTGGTCTATAGAATTCTCATCTACCTATATCCACATCCCCTCTTGTTTGGACTTAGAAATTTTCAATTGAATACACGTTGAATTGCATTGGTCTATAGGATTCTCATCTACCTATATCCACATCCCCTCTTGTTTGGACTTAGAAATTTTCAATTGAATACACGTTGACTTGCATTGGTCTATAGGATTCTCATTTACCTAAATCCACATCCCCTCTTGTTTGGACTTAGAAATTTTCAATTGAATACACGTTGACTTGCATTGGTCTATAGGATTCTCATTTACCTAAATCCACATCCCCTCTTGTTTGGACTTAGAAATTTTCAATTGAATACACGTTGACTTGCATTGGTCGATAGGATTCTCATCTACCTATATCAACATCCCCTCTTGTTTGGACTTAGAAATTTTCAATTGAATACACGTTGTCTTGCATTGGTCTATAGGATTCTCATCTACCTATATCAACATCCCCTCTTGTTTGGACTTAGAAATTTTCAATTGAATACACGTTGACTTGCATTGGTCGATAGGATTCTCATCTACCTATATCCACATCCCCTGTTGTTTGGACTTAGAAATTTTCAATTGAATACACGTTGACTTGCATTGGTCGATAGGATTCTCATCTACCTATATCAACATCCCCTCTTGTTTGGACTTAGAAATTTTCAATTGAATACACGTTGTCTTGCATTGGTCTATAGGATTCTCATCTACCTATATCAACATCCCCTCTTGTTTGGACTTAGAAATTTTCAATTGAATACACGTTGACTTGCATTGGTCGATAGGATTCTCATCTACCTATATCCACATCCCCTGTTGTTTGGACTTAGAAATTTTCAATTGAATACACGTTGACTTGCATTGGTCTATAGGATTCTCATCTACCTATATCAACATCCCCTCTTGTTTGGACTTAGAAATTTTCAATTGAATACACGTTGACTTGCATTGGTCGATAGGATTCTCATCTACCTATATCAACATCCCCTCTTGTTTGGACTTAGAAATTTTCAATTGAATACACGTTGACTTGCATTGGTCGATAGGATTCTCATCTACCTATATCAACATCCCCTCTTGTTTGGACTTAGAAATTTTCAATTGAATACACGTTGACTTGCATTGGTCTATAGGATTGTCATCTACCTATATCCACATCCCCTCTTGTTTGGACTTAGAAATTTTACATTGAATACACGTTGACTTGCATTGGTCGATAGGATTCTCATCTACCTATATCAACATCCCCTCTTGTTTGGACTTAGAAATTTTCAATTGAATACACGTTGACTTGCATTGGTCTATAGGATTGTCATCTACCTATATCCACATCCCCTCTTGTTTGGACTTAGAAATTTTACATTGAATACACGTTGACTTGCATTGGTCGATAGGATTCTCATCTACCTATATCAACATCCCCTCTTGTTTGGACTTAGAAATTTTCAATTGAATACACGTTGACTTGCATTGGTCGATAGGATTCTCATCTACCTATATCAACATCCCCTCTTGTTTGGACTTAGAAATTTTCAATTGAATACACGTTGACTTGCATTGGTCGATAGGATTCTCATCTACCTATATCAACATCCCCTCTTGTTTGGACTTAGAAATTTTCAATTGAATACACGTTGACTTGCATTGGTCTAAAGGATTCTGATCTACCTATATCCACATCCCCTCTTGTTTGGACTTAGAAATTTTACATTGAATACACGTTGACTTGCATTGGTCGATAGGATTCTCATCTACCTATATCCACATCCCCTGTTGTTTGGACTTAGAAATTTTCAATTGAATACACGTTGACTTGCATTGGTCTATAGGATTCTCATCTACCTGTATCCACATCCCCTCTTGTTTGGACTTAGAAATTTTACATTGAATACACGTTGACTTGCATTGGTCGATAGGATTCTCATCTACCTATATCCACATCCCCTGTTGTTTGGACTTAGAAATTTTCAATATAATACACGTTGACTTGCATTGGTCTATAGGATTCTCATCTACCTGTATCCACATCCCCTCTTGTTTGGACTTAGAAATTTTACATTGAATACACGTTGACTTGCATTGGTCTATAGGATTCTCATTTACCTATATCCACATCCCCTCTTGTTTGGACATAGAAATTTTCAATTGAATACACGTTGACTTGCATTGGTCTATAGGATTCTCATCTACCTATATCAACATCCCCTCTTGTTTGGACTTAGAAATTTTCAATTGAATACACGTTGACTTGCATTGGTCTATAGGATTCTCATCTACCTATATCTACATCCCCTCTTGTTTGGACTTAGAAATTTTCAATTGAATACACGTTGACTTGCATTGGTCTATAGGATTCTCATCTACCTATATCAACATCCCCTCTTGTTTGGACTTAGAAATTTTCAATTGAATACACGTTGACTTGCATTGGTCTATAGGATTCTCATCTACCTATATCAACATCCCCTCTTGTTTGGACTTAGAAATTTTCAATTGAATACACGTTGACTTGCATTGGTCTATAGGATTCTCATCTACCTATATCTACATCCCCTCTTGTTTGGACTTAGAAATTTTCAATTGAATACACGTTGACTTGCATTGGTCTATAGGATTCTCATCTACCTATATCAACATCCCCTCTTGTTTGGACTTAGAAATTTTCAATTGAATACACGTTGACTTGCATTGGTCTATAGGATTCTCATCTACCTATATCAACATCCCCTCTTGTTTGGACTTAGAAATTTTCAATTGAATACACGTTGACTTGCATTGGTCTATAGGATTCTCATCTACCTATATCAACATCCCCTCTTGTTTGGACTTAGAAATTTTCAATTGAATACACGTTGACTTGCATTGGTCTATAGGATTCTCATCTACCTATATCCACATCCCCTGTTGTTTGGACTTAGAAATTTTCAATTGAATACACGTTGACTTGCATTGGTCTATAGGATTCTGATCTACCTATATCCACATCCCCTCTTGTTTGGACTTAGAAATTTTCAATTGAATACACGTTGACTTGCATTGGTCTATAGGATTCTCATCTACCTATATCCACATCCCCTCTTGTTTGGACTTAGAAATTTTCAATTGAATACACGTTGACTTGCATTGGTCTATAGGATTCTAATCTACCTATATCTACATCCCCTCTTGTTTGGACTTAGAAATTTTACATTGAATACACGTTGACTTGCATTGGTCTATAGGATTCTAATCTACCTATATCCACATCCCCTCTTGTTTGGACTTAGAAATTTTCAATTGAATACACGTTGACTTGCATTGGTCTATAGGATTCTAATCTACCTATATCTACATCCCCTCTTGTTTGGACTTAGAAATTTTACATTGAATACACGTTGACTTGCATTGGTCTATAGGATTCTAATCTACCTATATCCACATCCCCTCTTGTTTGGACTTAGAAATTTTCAATTGAATACACGTTGACTTGCATTGGTCTATAGGATTCTAATCTACCTATATCTACATCCCCTCTTGTTTGGACTTAGAAATTTTACATTGAATACACGTTGACTTGCATTGGTCTATAGGATTGTCATCTACCTATATCCACATCCCCTCTTGTTTGGACTTAGAAATTTTCAATTGAATACACGTTGACTTGCATTGGTCTATAGGATTCTCATCTACTATATCCACATCCCCTCTTGTTTGGACTTAGAAATTTTCAATTGAATACACGTTGACTTGCATTGGTCTATAGTATTCTCATCTACCTATATCCACATCCCCTGTTGTTTGGACTTAGAAATTTTCAATTGAATACACGTTGACTTGCATTGGTCTATAGGATTCTCATCTACCTATATCCACATCCCCTCTTGTTTGGACTTAGAAATTTTACATTGAATACACGTTGACTTGCATTGGTCTATAAGATTCTCATCTACCTATATCCACATCCCCTCTTGTTTGGACTTAGAAATTTTCAATTGAATACACGTTGACTTGCATTGGTCTATAAGATTCTCATCTACCTATATCCACATCCCCTCTTGTTTGGACTTAGAAATTTTCAATTGAATACACGTTGACTTGCATTGGTCTATAAGATTCTCATCTACCTATATCCACATCCCCTCTTGTTTGGACTTAGAAATTTTCAATTGAATACACGTTGACTTGCATTGGTCTATAGGATTCTCATCTACCTATATCAACATCCCCTCTTGTTTGGACTTAGACATTCTCAATTGAATACACGTTGACTTGCATTGGTCTATAGGATTCTCATCTACCTATATCCACATCCCCTGTTGTTTGGACTTAGAAATTTTCAATTGAATACACGTTGACTTGCATTGGTCTATAGAATTCTCATCTACCTATATCCACATCCCCTCTTGTTTGGACTTAGAAATTTTCAATTTAATACACGTTGAATTGCATTGGTCTATAGGATTCTCATCTACCTATATCCACATCCCCTCTTGTTTGGACTTAGAAATTTTCAATTGAATACACGTTGACTTGCATTGGTCTATAGGATTCTCATTTACCTAAATCCACATCCCCTCTTGTTTGGACTTAGAAATTTTCAATTGAATACACGTTGACTTGCATTGGTCTATAGGATTCTGATCTACCTATATCCACATCCCCTCTTGTTTGGACTTAGAAATTTTCAATTGAATACACGTTGACTTGCATTGGTCTATAGGATTCTCATTTACCTAAATCCACATCCCCTCTTGTTTGGACTTAGAAATTTTCAATTGAATACACGTTGACTTGCATTGGTCTATAGGATTCTCATCTACCTATATCCACATCCCCTCTTGTTTGGACTTAGAAATTTTCAATTGAATACACGTTGACTTGCATTGGTCTATAGGATTCTCATCTACCTATATCCACATCCCCTCTTGTTTGGACTTAGAAATTTTCAATTGAATACACGTTGACTTGCATTGGTCGATAGGATTCTCATCTACCTATATCCACATCCCCTGTTGTTTGGACTTAGAAATTTTCAATTGAATACACGTTGACTTGCATTGGTCGATAGGATTCTCATCTACCTATATCCACATCCCCTCTTGTTTGGACTTAGAAATTTTCAATTGAATACACGTTGACTTGCATTGGTCTATAGGATTCTCATCTACCTATATCAACATCCCCTCTTGTTTGGACTTAGAAATTTTCAATTGAATACACGTTGACTTGCATTGGTCGATAGGATTCTCATCTACCTATATCCACATCCCCTGTTGTTTGGACTTAGAAATTTTCAATTGAATACGCGTTGACTTGCATTGGTCGATAGGATTCTCATCTACCTATATCAACATCCCCTCTTGTTTGGACTTAGAAATTTTCAATTGAATACACGTTGACTTGCATTGGTCGATAGGATTCTCATCTACCTATATCCACATCCCCTGTTGTTTGGACTTAGAAATTTTCAATTGAATACACGTTGACTTGCATTGGTCGATAGGATTCTCATCTACCTATATCAACATCCCCTCTTGTTTGGACTTAGAAATTTTACATTGAATACACGTTGACTTGCATTGGTCGATAGGATTCTCATCTACCTATATCCACATCCCCTGTTGTTTGGACTTAGAAATTTTCAATTGAATACACGTTGACTTGCATTGGTCGATAGGATTCTCATCTACCTATATCCACATCCCCTGTTGTTTGGACTTAGAAATTTTCAATTGAATACACGTTGACTTGCATTGGTCTATAGGATTCTCATCTACCTGTATCCACATCCCCTCTTGTTTTGACTTAGAAATTTTACATTGAATACACGTTGACTTGCATTGGTCGATAGGATTCTCATCTACCTATATCCACATCCCCTGTTGTTTGGACTTAGAAATTTTCAATATAATACACGTTGACTTGCATTGGTCTATAGGATTCTCATCTACCTGTATCCACATCCCCTCTTGTTTGGACTTAGAAATTTTACATTGAATACACGTTGACTTGCATTGGTCTATAGGATTCTGATCTACCTGTATCCACATCCCCTGTTGTTTGGACTTAGAAATTTTCAATTGAATACACGTTGACTTGCATTGGTCTATAGGATTCTCATATACCTATATCCACATCCCCTCTTGTTTGGACATAGAAATTTTCAATTGAATACACGTTGACTTGCATTGGTCTATAGGATTCTCATCTACCTATATCAACATCCCCTCTTGTTTGGACTTAGAAATTTTCAATTGAATACACGTTGACTTGCATTGGTCTATAGGATTCTCATCTACCTATATCCACATCCCCTCTTGTTTGGACTTAGAAATTTTCAATTGAATACACGTTGACTTGCATTGGTCTATAGGATTCTGATCTACCTATATCCACATCCCCTCTTGTTTGGACTTAGAAATTTTAGTTGTAATACACGTTCACTTGCATTGGTCTATAGGATTCTGATCTACCTATATCCACATCCCCTCTTGTTTGGACTTAGAAATTTTAGTTGTAATACACGTTCACTTGCATTGGTCTATAGGATTCTGATCTACCTATATCCACATCCCCTCTTGTTTGGACTTAGAAATTTTAGTTGTAATACACGTTCACTTGCATTGGTCTATAGGATTCTATTCTACTTTTATACTTGTTCCTCTTCTTGCTTTTGCTTTTACTTAGAAATTTTCAATTGAATACACGTTCACTTGCATTGCTCTATAGGATTCTCATCTACCTATATCCACATCCCCTGTTGTTTGGACTTAGAAATTTTCAATTGAATACACGTTGACTTGCATTGGTCTATAGGATTCTGATGTACCTATATCCACATCCCCTGTTGTTTGGACTTAGAAATTTTACATTGAATACACGTTGACTTGCATTGGTCTATAGGATTCTGATGTACCTATATCTACATCCCCTCTTGTTTGGACTTAGAAATTTTCAATTGAATACACGTTGACTTGCATTGGTCTATAGGATTCTGATCTACCTATATCCACATCCCCTCTTGTTTGGACTTAGAAATTTTAGTTGTAATACACGTTCACTTGCATTGGTCTATAGGATTCTGATCTACCTATATCCACATCCCCTGTTGTTTGGACTTAGAAATTTTCAATTGAATACACGTTAACTTGCATTGGTCTATAGGATTCTCATCTACCTATATCCACATCCCCTCTTGTTTGGACTTAGAAATTTTAGTTGTAATACACGTTCACTTGCATTGGTCTATAGGATTCTGATCTACTTTTATACTTGTTCCTCTTCTTGCTTTTGCTTTTATTTAGAAATTTTAGGATTCTATTCTACTTTTATACTTGTTCCTCTTCTTGCTTTTGCTTTTATTTAGAAATTTTAGGATTCTATTCTACTTTTATACTTGTTCCTCTTCTTGCTTTTGCTTTTACCTAGAAATTTTAGGATTCTATTCTACTTTTATACTTGTTCCTCTTCTTGCTTTTGCTTTTATTTAGAAATTTTAGGATTCTATTCTACTTTTATACTTGTTCCTCTTCTTGCTTTTGCTTTTATTTAGAAATTTTAGGATTCTATTCTACTTTTATACTTGTTCCTCTTCTTGCTTTTGCTTTTATTTAGAAATTTTAGGATTCTATTCTACTTTTATACTTGTTCCTCTTCTTGCTTTTGCTTTTACCTAGAAATTTTAGGATTCTATTCTACTTTTATACTTGTTCCTCTTCTTGCTTTTGCTTTTATTTAGAAATTTTAGGATTCTATTCTACTTTTATACTTGTTCCTCTTCTTGCTTTTGCTTTTATTTAGAAATTTTAGGATTCTATTCTACTTTTATACTTGTTCCTCTTCTTGCTTTTGCTTTTATTTAGAAATTTTAGGATTCTATTCTACTTTTATACTTGTTCCTCTTCTTGCTTTTGCTTTTATTTAGAAATTTTAGGATTCTATTCTACTTTTATACTTGTTCCTCTTCTTGCTTTTGCTTTTATTTAGAAATTTTAGGATTCTAATGAACGAGATTTGTTTACAGGATGATTATTAATTATTGAATACTAATGAACGAGATTTTTTTACCTAGAAATTTTAGGATTCTATTCTACTTTTATACTTGTTCCTCTTCTTGCTTTTGCTTTTATTTAGAAATTTTAGGATTCTATTCTACTTTTATACTTGTTCCTCTTCTTGCTTTTGCTTTTACCTAGAAATTTTAGGATTCTATTCTACTTTTATACTTGTTCCTCTTCTTGCTTTTGCTTTTATTTAGAAATTTTAGGATTCTATTCTACTTTTATACTTGTTCCTCTTCTTGCTTTTGCTTTTATTTAGAAATTTTAGGATTCTATTCTACTTTTATACTTGTTCCTCTTCTTGCTTTTGCTTTTATTTAGAAATTTTAGGATTCTATTCTACTTTTATACTTGTTCCTCTTCTTGCTTTTGCTTTTACCTAGAAATTTTAGGATTCTATTCTACTTTTATACTTGTTCCTCTTCTTGCTTTTGCTTTTATTTAGAAATTTTAGGATTCTATTCTACTTTTATACTTGTTCCTCTTCTTGCTTTTGCTTTTATTTAGAAATTTTAGGATTCTATTCTACTTTTATACTTGTTCCTCTTCTTGCTTTTGCTTTTATTTAGAAATTTTAGGATTCTATTCTACTTTTATACTTGTTCCTCTTCTTGCTTTTGCTTTTATTTAGAAATTTTAGGATTCTATTCTACTTTTATACTTGTTCCTCTTCTTGCTTTTGCTTTTATTTAGAAATTTTAGGATTCTATTCTACTTTTATACTTGTTCCTCTTCTTGCTTTTGCTTTTATTTAGAAATTTTAGGATTCTATTCTACTTTTATACTTGTTCCTCTTCTTGCTTTTGCTTTTATTTAGAAATTTTAGGATTCTATTCTACTTTTATACTTGTTCCTCTTCTTGCTTTTGCTTTTATTTAGAAATTTTAGGATTCTATTCTACTTTTATACTTGTTCCTCTTCTTGCTTTTGCTTTTATTTAGAAATTTTAGGATTCTATTCTACTTTTATACTTGTTCCTCTTCTTGCTTTTGCTTTTATTTAGAAATTTTAGGATTCTAATGAACGAGATTTGTTTACAGGATGATTATTAATTATTGAATACTAATGAACGAGATTTTTTTACCTAGAAATTTTAGGATTCTATTCTACTTTTATACTTGTTCCTCTTCTTGCTTTTGCTTTTATTTAGAAATTTTAGGATTCTATTCTACTTTTATACTTGTTCCTCTTCTTGCTTTTGCTTTTATTTAGAAATTTTAGGATTCTATTCTACTTTTATACTTGTTCCTCTTCTTGCTTTTGCTTTTATTTAGAAATTTTAGGATTCTATTCTACTTTTATACTTGTTCCTCTTCTTGCTTTTGCTTTTATTTAGAAATTTTAGGATTCTATTCTACTTTTATACTTGTTCCTCTTCTTGCTTTTGCTTTTATTTAGAAATTTTAGGATTCTATTCTACTTTTATACTTGTTCCTCTTCTTGCTTTTGCTTTTATTTAGAAATTTTAGGATTCTATTCTACTTTTATACTTGTTCCTCTTCTTGCTTTTGCTTTTATTTAGAAATTTTAGGATTCTATTCTACTTTTATACTTGTTCCTCTTCTTGCTTTTGCTTTTATTTAGAAATTTTAGGATTCTATTCTACTTTTATACTTGTTCCTCTTCTTGCTTTTGCTTTTATTTAGAAATTTTAGGATTCTATTCTACTTTTATACTTGTTCCTCTTCTTGCTTTTGCTTTTATTTAGAAATTTTAGGATTCTATTCTACTTTTATACTTGTTCCTCTTCTTGCTTTTGCTTTTATTTAGAAATTTTAGGATTCTATTCTACTTTTATACTTGTTCCTCTTCTTGCTTTTGCTTTTATTTAGAAATTTTAGGATTCTAATGAACGAGATTTGTTTACAGGATGATTATTAATTATTGAATACTAATGAACGAGATTTTTTTACCTAGAAATTTTAGGATTCTATTCTACTTTTATACTTGTTCCTCTTCTTGCTTTTGCTTTTATTTAGAAATTTTAGGATTCTATTCTACTTTTATACTTGTTCCTCTTCTTGCTTTTGCTTTTATTTAGAAATTTTAGGATTCTATTCTACTTTTATACTTGTTCCTCTTCTTGCTTTTGCTTTTATTTAGAAATTTTAGGATTCTATTCTACTTTTATACTTGTTCCTCTTCTTGCTTTTGCTTTTATTTAGAAATTTTAGGATTCTATTCTACTTTTATACTTGTTCCTCTTCTTGCTTTTGCTTTTATTTAGAAATTTTAGGATTCTATTCTACTTTTATACTTGTTCCTCTTCTTGCTTTTGCTTTTATTTAGAAATTTTAGGATTCTATTCTACTTTTATACTTGTTCCTCTTCTTGCTTTTGCTTTTATTTAGAAATTTTAGGATTCTAATGAACGAGATTTGTTTACAGGATGATTATTAATTATTGAATACTAATGAACGAGATTTTTTTACCTAGAAATTTTAGGATTCTATTCTACTTTTATACTTGTTCCTCTTCTTGCTTTTGCTTTTATTTAGAAATTTTAGGATTCTATTCTACTTTTATACTTGTTCCTCTTCTTGCTTTTGCTTTTATTTAGAAATTTTAGGATTCTATTCTACTTTTATACTTGTTCCTCTTCTTGCTTTTGCTTTTATTTAGAAATTTTAGGATTCTATTCTACTTTTATACTTGTTCCTCTTCTTGCTTTTGCTTTTATTTAGAAATTTTAGGATTCTATTCTACTTTTATACTTGTTCCTCTTCTTGCTTTTGCTTTTATTTAGAAATTTTAGGATTCTATTCTACTTTTATACTTGTTCCTCTTCTTGCTTTTGCTTTTATTTAGAAATTTTAGGATTCTATTCTACTTTTATACTTGTTCCTCTTCTTGCTTTTGCTTTTATTTAGAAATTTTAGGATTCTATTCTACTTTTATACTTGTTCCTCTTCTTGCTTTTGCTTTTATTTAGAAATTTTAGGATTCTAATGAACGAGATTTGTTTACAGGATGATTATTAATTATTGAATACTAATGAACGAGATTTTTTTACCTAGAAATTTTAGGATTCTATTCTACTTTTATACTTGTTCCTCTTCTTGCTTTTGCTTTTATTTAGAAATTTTAGGATTCTATTCTACTTTTATACTTGTTCCTCTTCTTGCTTTTGCTTTTATTTAGAAATTTTAGGATTCTATTCTACTTTTATACTTGTTCCTCTTCTTGCTTTTGCTTTTATTTAGAAATTTTAGGATTCTATTCTACTTTTATACTTGTTCCTCTTCTTGCTTTTGCTTTTATTTAGAAATTTTAGGATTCTATTCTACTTTTATACTTGTTCCTCTTCTTGCTTTTGCTTTTATTTAGAAATTTTAGGATTCTATTCTACTTTTATACTTGTTCCTCTTCTTGCTTTTGCTTTTATTTAGAAATTTTAGGATTCTATTCTACTTTTATACTTGTTCCTCTTCTTGCTTTTGCTTTTATTTAGAAATTTTAGGATTCTATTCTACTTTTATACTTGTTCCTCTTCTTCCTTTTGCTTTTATTTAGAAATTTTAGGATTCTATTCTACTTTTATACTTGTTCCTCTTCTTCCTTTTGCTTTTATTTAGAAATTTTAGGATTCTATTCTACTTTTATACTTGTTCCTCTTCTTGCTTTTGCTTTTATTTAGAAATTTTAGGATTCTATTCTACTTTTATACTTGTTCCTCTTCTTGCTTTTGCTTTTACCTAGAAATTTTAGGATTCTATTCTACTTTTATACTTGTTCCTCTTCTTGCTTTTGCTTTTATTTAGAAATTTTAGGATTCTATTCTACTTTTATACTTGTTCCTCTTCTTGCTTTTGCTTTTACCTAGAAATTTTAGGATTCTATTCTACTTTTATACTTGTTCCTCTTCTTGCTTTTGCTTTTATTTAGAAATTTTAGGATTCTATTCTACTTTTATACTTGTTCCTCTTCTTGCTTTTGCTTTTACCTAGAAATTTTAGGATTCTATTCTACTTTTATACTTGTTCCTCTTCTTGCTTTTGCTTTTATTTAGAAATTTTAGGATTCTATTCTACTTTTATACTTGTTCCTCTTCTTGCTTTTGCTTTTACCTAGAAATTTTAGGATTCTATTCTACTTTTATACTTGTTCCTCTTCTTGCTTTTGCTTTTATTTAGAAATTTTAGGATTCTATTCTACTTTTATACTTGTTCCTCTTCTTGCTTTTGCTTTTATTTAGAAATTTTAGGATTCTATTCTACTTTTATACTTGTTCCTCTTCTTCCTTTTGCTTTTATTTAGAAATTTTAGGATTCTATTCTACTTTTATACTTGTTCCTCTTCTTCCTTTTGCTTTTATTTAGAAATTTTAGGATTCTATTCTACTTTTATACTTGTTCCTCTTCTTCCTTTTGCTTTTATTTAGAAATTTTAGGATTCTATTCTACTTTTATACTTGTTCCTCTTCTTGCTTTTGCTTTTATTTAGAAATTTTAGGATTCTATTCTACTTTTATACTTGTTCCTCTTCTTGCTTTTGCTTTTATTTAGAAATTTTAGGATTCTATTCTACTTTTATACTTGTTCCTCTTCTTGCTTTTGCTTTTATTTAGAAATTTTAGGATTCTATTCTACTTTTATACTTGTTCCTCTTCTTGCTTTTGCTTTTATTTAGAAATTTTAGGATTCTATTCTACTTTTATACTTGTTCCTCTTCTTGCTTTTGCTTTTATTTAGAAATTTTAGGATTCTATTCTACTTTTATACTTGTTCCTCTTCTTCCTTTTGCTTTTATTTAGAAATTTTAGGATTCTATTCTACTTTTATACTTGTTCCTCTTCTTCCTTTTGCTTTTATTTAGAAATTTTAGGATTCTATTCTACTTTTATACTTGTTCCTCTTCTTGCTTTTGCTTTTATTTAGAAATTTTAGGATTCTATTCTACTTTTATACTTGTTCCTCTTCTTCCTTTTGCTTTTATTTAGAAATTTTAGGATTCTATTCTACTTTTATACTTGTTCCTCTTCTTGCTTTTGCTTTTATTTAGAAATTTTAGGATTCTATTCTACTTTTATACTTGTTCCTCTTCTTGCTTTTGCTTTTATTTAGAAATTTTAGGATTCTATTCTACTTTTATACTTGTTCCTCTTCTTCCTTTTGCTTTTATTTAGAAATTTTAGGATTCTATTCTACTTTTATACTTGTTCCTCTTCTTCCTTTTGCTTTTATTTAGAAATTTTAGGATTCTATTCTACTTTTATACTTGTTCCTCTTCTTGCTTTTGCTTTTATTTAGAAATTTTAGGATTCTATTCTACTTTTATACTTGTTCCTCTTCTTGCTTTTGCTTTTATTTAGAAATTTTAGGATTCTATTCTACTTTTATACTTGTTCCTCTTCTTGCTTTTGCTTTTATTTAGAAATTTTAGGATTCTATTCTACTTTTATACTTGTTCCTCTTCTTGCTTTTGCTTTTATTTAGAAATTTTAGGATTCTATTCTACTTTTATACTTGTTCCTCTTCTTGCTTTTGCTTTTATTTAGAAATTTTAGGATTCTATTCTACTTTTATACTTGTTCCTCTTCTTGCTTTTGCTTTTATTTAGAAATTTTAGGATTCTATTCTACTTTTATACTTGTTCCTCTTCTTGCTTTTGCTTTTATTTAGAAATTTTAGGATTCTATTCTACTTTTATACTTGTTCCTCTTCTTCCTTTTGCTTTTATTTAGAAATTTTAGGATTCTATTCTACTTTTATACTTGTTCCTCTTCTTCCTTTTGCTTTTATTTAGAAATTTTAGGATTCTATTCTACTTTTATACTTGTTCCTCTTCTTGCTTTTGCTTTTATTTAGAAATTTTAGGATTCTATTCTACTTTTATACTTGTTCCTCTTCTTCCTTTTGCTTTTATTTAGAAATTTTAGGATTCTATTCTACTTTTATACTTGTTCCTCTTCTTGCTTTTGCTTTTATTTAGAAATTTTAGGATTCTATTCTACTTTTATACTTGTTCCTCTTCTTCCTTTTGCTTTTATTTAGAAATTTTAGGATTCTATTCTACTTTTATACTTGTTCCTCTTCTTCCTTTTGCTTTTATTTAGAAATTTTAGGATTCTATTCTACTTTTATACTTGTTCCTCTTCTTCCTTTTGCTTTTATTTAGAAATTTTAGGATTCTATTCTACTTTTATACTTGTTCCTCTTCTTGCTTTTGCTTTTATTTAGAAATTTTAGGATTCTATTCTACTTTTATACTTGTTCCTCTTCTTGCTTTTGCTTTTATTTAGAAATTTTAGGATTCTATTCTACTTTTATACTTGTTCCTCTTCTTGCTTTTGCTTTTATTTAGAAATTTTAGGATTCTATTCTACTTTTATACTTGTTCCTCTTCTTGCTTTTGCTTTTATTTAGAAATTTTAGGATTCTATTCTACTTTTATACTTGTTCCTCTTCTTGCTTTTGCTTTTATTTAGAAATTTTAGGATTCTATTCTACTTTTATACTTGTTCCTCTTCTTGCTTTTGCTTTTACCTAGAAATTTTAGGATTCTATTCTACTTTTATACTTGTTCCTCTTCTTGCTTTTGCTTTTATTTAGAAATTTTAGGATTCTATTCTACTTTTATACTTGTTCCTCTTCTTGCTTTTGCTTTTATTTAGAAATTTTAGGATTCTATTCTACTTTTATACTTGTTCCTCTTCTTCCTTTTGCTTTTATTTAGAAATTTTAGGATTCTATTCTACTTTTATACTTGTTCCTCTTCTTCCTTTTGCTTTTATTTAGAAATTTTAGGATTCTATTCTACTTTTATACTTGTTCCTCTTCTTGCTTTTGCTTTTATTTAGAAATTTTAGGATTCTATTCTACTTTTATACTTGTTCCTCTTCTTGCTTTTGCTTTTACCTAGAAATTTTAGGATTCTATTCTACTTTTATACTTGTTCCTCTTCTTGCTTTTGCTTTTATTTAGAAATTTTAGGATTCTATTCTACTTTTATACTTGTTCCTCTTCTTGCTTTTGCTTTTATTTAGAAATTTTAGGATTCTATTCTACTTTTATACTTGTTCCTCTTCTTCCTTTTGCTTTTATTTAGAAATTTTAGGATTCTATTCTACTTTTATACTTGTTCCTCTTCTTGCTTTTGCTTTTATTTAGAAATTTTAGGATTCTATTCTACTTTTATACTTGTTCCTCTTCTTGCTTTTGCTTTTATTTAGAAATTTTAGGATTCTATTCTACTTTTATACTTGTTCCTCTTCTTGCTTTTGCTTTTATTTAGAAATTTTAGGATTCTATTCTACTTTTATACTTGTTCCTCTTCTTGCTTTTGCTTTTATTTAGAAATTTTAGGATTCTATTCTACTTTTATACTTGTTCCTCTTCTTCCTTTTGCTTTTATTTAGAAATTTTAGGATTCTATTCTACTTTTATACTTGTTCCTCTTCTTCCTTTTGCTTTTATTTAGAAATTTTAGGATTCTATTCTACTTTTATACTTGTTCCTCTTCTTGCTTTTGCTTTTATTTAGAAATTTTAGGATTCTATTCTACTTTTATACTTGTTCCTCTTCTTGCTTTTGCTTTTACCTAGAAATTTTAGGATTCTATTCTACTTTTATACTTGTTCCTCTTCTTGCTTTTGCTTTTATTTAGAAATTTTAGGATTCTATTCTACTTTTATACTTGTTCCTCTTCTTGCTTTTGCTTTTACCTAGAAATTTTAGGATTCTATTCTACTTTTATACTTGTTCCTCTTCTTGCTTTTGCTTTTATTTAGAAATTTTAGGATTCTATTCTACTTTTATACTTGTTCCTCTTCTTGCTTTTGCTTTTACCTAGAAATTTTAGGATTCTATTCTACTTTTATACTTGTTCCTCTTCTTGCTTTTGCTTTTATTTAGAAATTTTAGGATTCTATTCTACTTTTATACTTGTTCCTCTTCTTGCTTTTGCTTTTATTTAGAAATTTTAGCTATTCTATTCTACTTTTATACTTGTTCCTCTTCTTGCTTTTGCTTTTATTTAGAAATTTTATGATTCTATTCTACTTTTATACTTGTTCCTCTTCTTGCTTTTGCTTTTATTTAGAAATTTTAGCTATTCTATTCTACTTTTATACTTGTTCCTCTTCTTGCTTTTGCTTTTATTTAGAAATTTTAGGATTCTATTCTACTTTTATACTTGTTCCTCTTCTTGCTTTTGCTTTTATTTAGAAATTTTAGGATTCTATTCTACTTTTATACTTGTTCCTCTTCTTCCTTTTGCTTTTATTTAGAAATTTTAGGATTCTATTCTACTTTTATACTTGTTCCTCTTCTTCCTTTTGCTTTTACCTAGAAATTTTAGGATTCTATTCTACTTTTATACTTGTTCCTCTTCTTGCTTTTGCTTTTATTTAGAAATTTTAGGATTCTATTCTACTTTTATACTTGTTCCTCTTCTTGCTTTTGCTTTTACCTAGAAATTTTAGGATTCTATTCTACTTTTATACTTGTTCCTCTTCTTGCTTTTGCTTTTATTTAGAAATTTTAGGATTCTATTCTACTTTTATACTTGTTCCTCTTCTTGCTTTTGCTTTTATTTAGAAATTTTAGGATTCTATTCTACTTTTATACTTGTTCCTCTTCTTCCTTTTGCTTTTATTTAGAAATTTTAGGATTCTATTCTACTTTTATACTTGTTCCTCTTCTTGCTTTTGCTTTTATTTAGAAATTTTAGGATTCTATTCTACTTTTATACTTGTTCCTCTTCTTGCTTTTGCTTTTATTTAGAAATTTTAGGATTCTATTCTACTTTTATACTTGTTCCTCTTCTTGCTTTTGCTTTTATTTAGAAATTTTAGGATTCTATTCTACTTTTATACTTGTTCCTCTTCTTGCTTTTGCTTTTATTTAGAAATTTTAGGATTCTATTCTACTTTTATACTTGTTCCTCTTCTTGCTTTTGCTTTTACCTAGAAATTTTAGGATTCTATTCTACTCTTATACTTGTTCCTCTTCTTGCTTTTGCTTTTATTTAGAAATTTTAGGATTCTATTCTACTTTTATACTTGTTCCTCTTCTTGCTTTTGCTTTTATTTAGAAATTTTAGGATTCTATTCTACTTTTATACTTGTTCCTCTTCTTGCTTTTGCTTTTATTTAGAAATTTTAGGATTCTATTCTACTTTTATACTTGTTCCTCTTCTTGCTTTTGCTTTTATTTAGAAATTTTAGGATTCTATTCTACTTTTATACTTGTTCCTCTTCTTGCTTTTGCTTTTACCTAGAAATTTTAGGATTCTATTCTACTTTTATACTTGTTCCTCTTCTTGCTTTTGCTTTTATTTAGAAATTTTAGGATTCTATTCTACTTTTATACTTGTTCCTCTTCTTGCTTTTGCTTTTATTTAGAAATTTTAGGATTCTATTCTACTTTTATACTTGTTCCTCTTCTTGCTTTTGCTTTTATTTAGAAATTTTAGGATTCTATTCTACTTTTATACTTGTTCCTCTTCTTGCTTTTGCTTTTATTTAGAAATTTTAGCTATTCTATTCTACTTTTATACTTGTTCCTCTTCTTGCTTTTGCTTTTATTTAGAAATTTTATGATTCTATTCTACTTTTATACTTGTTCCTCTTCTTGCTTTTGCTTTTATTTAGAAATTTTAGCTATTCTATTCTACTTTTATACTTGTTCCTCTTCTTGCTTTTGCTTTTATTTAGAAATTTTATGATTCTATTCTACTTTTATACTTGTTCCTCTTCTTGCTTTTGCTTTTATTTAGAAATTTTATGATTCTATTCTACTTTTATACTTGTTCCTCTTCTTGCTTTTGCTTTTATTTAGAAATTTTAGGATTCTATTCTACTTTTATACTTGTTCCTCTTCTTGCTTTTGCTTTTATTTAGAAATTTTAGGATTCTATTCTACTTTTATACTTGTTCCTCTTCTTGCTTTTGCTTTTATTTAGAAATTTTAGGATTCTATTCTACTTTTATACTTGTTCCTCTTCTTGCTTTTGCTTTTATTTAGAAATTTTAGGATTCTATTCTACTTTTATACTTGTTCCTCTTCTTGCTTTTGCTTTTACCTAGAAATTTTAGGATTCTATTCTACTTTTATACTTGTTCCTCTTCTTGCTTTTGCTTTTACCTAGAAATTTTAGGATTCTATTCTACTTTTATACTTGTTCCTCTTCTTGCTTTTGCTTTTATTTAGAAATTTTAGGATTCTATTCTACTTTTATACTTGTTCCTCTTCTTGCTTTTGCTTTTATTTAGAAATTTTAGGATTCTATTCTACTTTTATACTTGTTCCTCTTCTTGCTTTTGCTTTTATTTAGAAATTTTAGGATTCTATTCTACTTTTATACTTGTTCCTCTTCTTGCTTTTGCTTTTATTTAGAAATTTTAGGATTCTATTCTACTTTTATACTTGTTCCTCTTCTTGCTTTTGCTTTTATTTAGAAATTTTAGGATTCTAATCTACTTTTATACTTGTTCCTCTTCTTGCTTTTGCTTTTATTTAGAAATTTTAGGATTCTATTCTACTTTTATACTTGTTCCTCTTCTTGCTTTTGCTTTTATTTAGAAATTTTAGGATTCTATTCTACTTTTATACTTGTTCCTCTTCTTGCTTTTGCTTTTATTTAGAAATTTTAGGATTCTATTCTACTTTTATACTTGTTCCTCTTCTTGCTTTTGCTTTTATTTAGAAATTTTAGGATTCTATTCTACTTTTATACTTGTTCCTCTTCTTGCTTTTGCTTTTATTTAGAAATTTTAGGATTCTATTCTACTTTTATACTTGTTCCTCTTCTTGCTTTTGCTTTTATTTAGAAATTTTAGGATTCTAATCTACTTTTATACTTGTTCCTCTTCTTGCTTTTGCTTTTATTTAGAAATTTTAGGATTCTATTCTACTTTTATACTTGTTCCTCTTCTTGCTTTTGCTTTTATTTAGAAATTTTAGGATTCTATTCTACTTTTATACTTGTTCCTCTTCTTGCTTTTGCTTTTATTTAGAAATTTTAGGATTCTATTCTACTTTTATACTTGTTCCTCTTCTTGCTTTTGCTTTTATTTAGAAATTTTAGGATTCTATTCTACTTTTATACTTGTTCCTCTTCTTGCTTTTGCTTTTATTTAGAAATTTTAGGATTCTATTCTACTTTTATACTTGTTCCTCTTCTTGCTTTTGCTTTTATTTAGAAATTTTAGGATTCTATTCTACTTTTATACTTGTTCCTCTTCTTGCTTTTGCTTTTATTTAGAAATTTTAGGATTCTAATCTACTTTTATACTTGTTCCTCTTCTTGCTTTTGCTTTTATTTAGAAATTTTAGGATTCTATTCTACTTTTATACTTGTTCCTCTTCTTGCTTTTGCTTTTATTTAGAAATTTTAGGATTCTATTCTACTTTTATACTTGTTCCTCTTCTTGCTTTTGCTTTTATTTAGAAATTTTAGGATTCTATTCTACTTTTATACTTGTTCCTCTTCTTGCTTTTGCTTTTACCTAGAAATTTTAGGATTCTATTCTACTTTTATACTTGTTCCTCTTCTTGCTTTTGCTTTTACCTAGAAATTTTAGGATTCTATTCTACTTTTATACTTGTTCCTCTTCTTGCTTTTGCTTTTACCTAGAAATTTTCAATTGAATACACGTTCACTTGCATTGGTCTATAGGATTCTATTCTACTTTTATACTTGTTCCTCTTCTTGCTTTTGCTTTTACCTAGAAATTTTCAATTGAATACACGTTCACTTGCATTGGTCTATAGGATTCTATTCTACTTTTATACTTACTCCTCTTCTTGCTTTTACTTAGAAATTTTCAATTGAATACACGTTCACTTGCATTGGTCTATAGGATTCTATTCTACTTTTATACTTGTTCCTCTTCTTGCTTTTGCTTTTATTTAGAAATTTTAGGATTCTATTCTACTTTTATACTTGTTCCTCTTCTTGCTTTTGCTTTTATTTAGAAATTTTAGGATTCTAATCTACTTTTATACTTGTTCCTCTTCTTGCTTTTGCTTTTATTTAGAAATTTTAGGATTCTATTCTACTTTTATACTTGTTCCTCTTCTTGCTTTTGCTTTTATTTAGAAATTTTAGGATTCTATTCTACTTTTATACTTGTTCCTCTTCTTGCTTTTGCTTTTATTTAGAAATTTTAGGATTCTAATCTACTTTTATACTTGTTCCTCTTCTTGCTTTTGCTTTTATTTAGAAATTTTAGGATTCTATTCTACTTTTATACTTGTTCCTCTTCTTGCTTTTGCTTTTATTTAGAAATTTTAGGATTCTATTCTACTTTTATACTTGTTCCTCTTCTTGCTTTTGCTTTTATTTAGAAATTTTAGGATTCTATTCTACTTTTATACTTGTTCCTCTTCTTGCTTTTGCTTTTATTTAGAAATTTTAGGATTCTATTCTACTTTTATACTTGTTCCTCTTCTTGCTTTTGCTTTTATTTAGAAATTTTAGGATTCTATTCTACTTTTATACTTGTTCCTCTTCTTGCTTTTGCTTTTATTTAGAAATTTTAGGATTCTATTCTACTTTTATACTTGTTCCTCTTCTTGCTTTTGCTTTTATTTAGAAATTTTAGGATTCTAATCTACTTTTATACTTGTTCCTCTTCTTGCTTTTGCTTTTATTTAGAAATTTTAGGATTCTATTCTACTTTTATACTTGTTCCTCTTCTTGCTTTTGCTTTTATTTAGAAATTTTAGGATTCTATTCTACTTTTATACTTGTTCCTCTTCTTGCTTTTGCTTTTATTTAGAAATTTTAGGATTCTATTCTACTTTTATACTTGTTCCTCTTCTTGCTTTTGCTTTTACCTAGAAATTTTAGGATTCTATTCTACTTTTATACTTGTTCCTCTTCTTGCTTTTGCTTTTACCTAGAAATTTTAGGATTCTATTCTACTTTTATACTTGTTCCTCTTCTTGCTTTTGCTTTTACCTAGAAATTTTCAATTGAATACACGTTCACTTGCATTGGTCTATAGGATTCTATTCTACTTTTATACTTGTTCCTCTTCTTGCTTTTGCTTTTACCTAGAAATTTTCAATTGAATACACGTTCACTTGCATTGGTCTATAGGATTCTATTCTACTTTTATACTTACTCCTCTTCTTGCTTTTACTTAGAAATTTTCAATTGAATACACGTTCACTTGCATTGGTCTATAGGATTCTATTCTACTTTTATACTTACTCCTCACCTTGTTTGGAATTAGAAATTTTCAATTGAATACACGTTCACTTGCATTGGTCTATAGGATTCTATTCTACCTATATCCACATCCCCTGTTGTTTGGACTTAGAATTTTTCAATTGAATACAATCTGAGAAGGCTTGGTCTATAGGATTGTCATCTATATATAACTACATACCCTCTTGTTTTTATTTGCTACTTATTTACTATTACTAAATACATATTAATCTCAAACCCCAAAATATTTACTACTAATTTACTATGAAATCAAACGTAATCTCAAACGCAAAAAATATTTGCTAATCATTTACTATTAATTCACTATTAATCTAAAACCTAAAAAATTTGCTAGTAATTTCCTATGAAATCATGTGTAATCTCAAACCCAAATTATATTTGCTACTTATTTACTATTAAATACATATTAATCTCAAACCAAAATTATATTTGCTACTAATTTACTATTAAATATATATTAATCTCAAACACAAATTATATTTTGAAATGTAAATCACTGGCGAGCATGTTTTAACAGGTGATATATGAACGGGGGCAACCATCAGTTTTTCAGGTATGCTGAAAACGAATATCGCTAGGAAAATTAGCACAGACAGACTGACTACTAGTTTTGGAGCTAGTTTTATTAATGCGTGTATTTTGAAATGTAAATCACTGGCGACCATGTTTGAACAGGCAGCATATGACAGGGGGCAACCCTCAGTGTGTTCAGGTATGCTGAAAACGAATATCGCAAGGAAAATCAGCACAGACTGACTATAGATTCACCATCAAAGTAGTGAAATATTTTTTTTATTTTATAAAGGAATCACTACTTATCAAGCCCCAGAGGCCACTCGAGGATAAGGGTTAGAGTGTGTACAGTAGTCAATGGACAATATCATAGTAATCGTTAGAAGTGTAAATTTGGTAAATTGGATTATTTAAGAGGAACGGCTCATCAAGAACTTATTTACATTGGACTTGAAGAAGACGAAATAAAAATATAAAGTTGAAAGAACTATCATTTTAATGATGCCCTTCAAATCGTAAACTGCCCGTTTACATTTTTTTACAGTTTTCGAAGATAATAAAAAGTGTAAAAGAAAGCAAACCTTTAGAATCCTAAAAAGATCTCCCGGGAGCATTTTTGCAACATGAAAAATATACAAACCAAAATAAAGAGAGGAGGCAACCCTACTCAAAAATATGGTTTATTACATCGCCTAAAAAAAGAAGAAGAATCGGGGGCTCCGTGGGGAAGTAAATTGTTTTCTTTTTTCTAACTTGGTTTTAAAAAGTTTTTATTGCTAACATTTATTTTCATGAACTCTAACCACACCTCACAACCCTAATCCAGCCGGTCGGGGAAAAACGTTTTTATTTTTTTAAATTTTGGTGAATACGACAACACACATACGAACGCATGTACACTCATACATACACACACACACGCACGCACACATAAGCATATCGCTTGTCACCAAGCTAAAGAAGAGAGAGAGAGAGAGTGGGGGAAGGAGAGACAGGATCGTACGTGCCGGGGTCAAACAGAAGTTAAATGAAATCGATTATAAATCGCTCGACAAAGTTGTGTCTGAACTTTTTATTCTATGAAACTTAAGATTAATAAAACGAAATAATCGTGACCCGTGGAAATTTCATGGCGAATATTTCGCATTCAAGAGAACAAAACGAAAAAATAGTGAACAAATAAATATATAAGAAAATGAATGTTACCAAAGGCAAGATAAGTTACTCTTCTACCTACCTAGATCATATTTGTTGTTTTAACTTATTTTAAAACGTTTATTTAACACAAACAAAAGTAGCGCACGGTTTTAAGTTAGAACAATAAAGAAGTGTCTGACATTTTACAGACATCTTGTGAGACTCGATAATCGCTCCAAACTCGAAAATTAAGCAAAATACTGGTAGGAACACATCCAATAAATGTTAGCAAACGTTCGAACATGTTTTCTTTTTCACATTAGCGAAACACTTATCAGAGAAAAAGCGAAAATGAGAAGCAAACACTAATGAAGAAGTCGGTTTTTATCGTTGAGCACAAAAAAAAAAAAAAAAGAGTATCTAATCTAATAGGCGTCGTGCGTGCTATAGGTCAATCTCCAACGTCTGTCCCATCGCCTCAGTGCTGCATCCCTGTTTACAAGTACTTTAATGGGATGTGCTCTCATGAACCCATAGCACTTATACCAGTGCCCGGAAAACTTGTCCCGGGAAAACTCGTCTCCGGAAAAACCGTACCCGGAAAACTAGAACCGTCAGTTTGTTCAGGTATGCTGAAAACGAATATCGCAAGGAAAATTAGCAGAGAAAAATAGTCTTGGAGCTAGTTTTATTAATGCGTGTATTGTGAAATGTAAATCACTGGCGACCATGTTTGAACAGGCGGCATATGAAAGGGGCAAAACCTCAGTTTGTTCAGGTATGCTGAAAACGAATATCGCAAGGAAAATTAGCACAGACAGACGAATAGTTTTCGAGATATTAATGCGTGTATTTTGAAATGTAAATCACTGGCGACCATGTTTGAGCAGGCGGTGTATGAAAGGGGCCAACCCTCAGTGTGTTCAGGTATGCTGAAAACGAATATCGCAAGGAAAATTAGCAGAGACAAATAGTTTTGGAGCTAGTCTTATTAATGCGTGTATTTGGAAATGTAAATCACTGGCGACCATGTTTGAACAGTTTGAACAGGCGGCGTATGAAAGGGGCCAACCCTCAGCTTGTTCAGGTATGCTGAAAACGAATATCTCAGCAGAACTTAAAACACTTGTTCAGGTAGGTAGAAGAGTAACTTATCTTGCCTTTTGGTAACATTTATATATTATATATTTGTTTTGTATTTTTTTTTTTTTTAACTTTTACGCTTTGTTGTCTTAACTCCGAAGGATTAACCTTAGAATTTCCACAGGTCTCCTTAGTTAAAACGAATTATTTCGCAGTTCACATTGGCGTGAAATAAACAAATCTGACTGATACAGGATTTGCCATTTCCGGTTGTCGCCGCCGCAACGCTCTTATATTTACAATCGAAAGCGTCGGCGAGTTCGTTCGTCGCTGTGTGTGTAGGAGTGGGGGCAAAGTTGTAACATTCAATACATAAAATCAACAGCTTTAATTTCTATGAATCGTCATTCGCGTATCGAGTGTCGGCGTTCTTGTCTCGAACTAAGTTGAGTTGGAAATGGATTTCTGCACGTGCATGGCTGGACGATAAGAATAACAATACAAACAACAATACTTATTATCTTCAAGTCTCTTCTTAAAGGGGCATTCGGCTACGAAGTTACAACTAGCTAATCGACACGCGACACTGTCAATGAGTTATGCGAAGCAGACGGACTGTTCCGCTGTATCAAAGTTATTAAGTGTGGTTAGACTGAAACTCATTAAAGCCAGTAATCTAAGTTTCAACTAGCTAATAGACATTCGGCACTTTCAATGAGTTATGCGATCACCGCCACTTGTCCAAAAACGGACTGTTCCGCTGTATCACAGTTATTAAGGGTGGTTAGAGTGTGACTCATCAGAGCCAGTAACCTAACTTACAACTAGCTAGTCAACATTCGACACTGTCATTGAGTTATGCGATACACTGCTAATTGTCCAGAGACGGACTGTTCTACTGTATCACAGTTGTAAAGGGTGGGTAGACTAAAACTCATAAGAGCCAGTAATCTAATTTACAACTAGCTTATCGACAGTAGACACTTTCACTGAGTTTACGTGTGTGTGTGTCTTTTTATGTGTGTGTGTGTGTGTGCTTCGTTAACATTCGGACTGTCCATTTTAAAATCGTTTGGGTATGCTGAAAACGAATATCGCAAGGCACAGACAAATAGTTTTCGAAATACTAATGCGTATATTTCGAGATACTAATGCGTATATTTTGAAATGTAAATCACTGGCGGTCATGTTTGAACAGGCGGCATATGAAAGGGGCCAACCTTCAGTTTGTTCAGGTATGCTGAAAACGAATATCGCAAGGAAAATGAGCAGAGACAAATAGTTTTGGAGCTAGTTTTATTAATGCGTGTATTTTGAAATGTAAATCACGGCGACCATGTTTGAACAGGCAGCATATGAAAGGGGCCAACCCTCAGTTTGTTCAGGTATGCTGAAAACGAATATCGCAAGGAAAATTAGCACAGACAGACGAATAGTTTTAGAGATAGTAATGCGTGTGTTTTGAAATGTAAATCACTGGCGACCATGTCAGAACAGGCGGCATATGAAAGGGGCCAACCATCAGTTTGTTTAGGTATGCTGAAAACGAATATCGCAAGGGAAATCAGCACAGACTGACTATAGACTCACCATCAAAGTATTGAAATATTTTTTTATTTTATAAAGGAATCACTACTTATCAAGCCCCAGAGGCCACTCGAGGATAAGGCTTAAAGTGTGTACAGTAGTCAATGGACAATATCATAGTAATCGTTAGAAGTGTACATTTGGTAAATTGGATTATTTATAAGGGGCGGCTTATCAAGAACTTGTTTACATTGGACTTGAAGACGACGTAATAAAAATATAAAGTTGCAAGAACTAGCGAAAAATATCATTTTAACGATGCATTTCAAATCGTAAACTGCCTGCTTACATTTTTTTACCTTTTTCGAAGATAATAAAAAGTGTAAAAAAAAGCAAACCTTTAGAATCCTAAAAAGATCTCCCGGGAGCATTTTTGCAACATGAAAAATATACAAACCAAAATAAAGAGAGGAGGCAACCCTGCTCAAAAATATGGTTTATTACATCGCCTAAAAAAAGAAGAAGAATCGGGGGCTCCGTGGGGAAGTAAATTGTTTTCTTTTTTCTAACTTGGTTTTAAAAAGTTTTTATTGCTAACATTTATTTTTATGAACTCTAACCACACCTCACAACCCTAAACCGGCCAGTCGGGGAAAAAAGTTTTTATTTTTTTAAATTTTGGTGAATACGACAACACACATACGCACGCATGTACACACATACACACACACGCACGCACGCACACATAAGCATATCGCTTGTCACCAAGCTAAAGAAGAGAGAGAGAGAGTGGGGGAAGGAGAGAAAGGATCGTACGTGCCGGGGTCAAACAGAAGTTAAATGAAATCGATTATAAATCGCTCGACAAAGTTGTGTCTGAACTTTTTATTCTATGAAACTTAAGATTAATAAAACGAAATAATCGTGGCCCGTGGAAATTTCATGGCGAATATTTCGCATTCAAGAGAACAAAACGAAAAAGTAGTGAATAAATAAATATATAAGAAAATGAATGTTACCAAAGGCAAGATAAGTTACTCTGCTACCTACCTAGATCACATTTTTGTTGTTTTAACTTATTTTAAAACGTTTATTCAACACAAACAAAAGTAGCGCACGGTTTTAAGTTAGAACAATAAAGAAGTGTCTGACATTTTACAGACATCTTGTGAGACTCGATAATCGCTCCAAACTCGAAAATTAAGCAAAATACTGGTAGGAACACATCCAATAAATGTCAGCAAACGTTCGAACATGTTTTCTTTTTCACATTAGCGAAACACTTATCAGAGAAAAAGCGAAAATGAGAAGCAAACACAAATGAAGAAGTCGGTTTTTATCGTTGAGCACAAAAACAACAAAAAAAAGAGTATCTAATCTAATAGTTCTATAGGTGCGTGCTATAGGTCAATCTCCAACGTCTGTCCCATCGCCTCAGTGTTGCATCCCTGTTTACAAGTACTTTAATGGGATGTGCTCTCATGAACCCATAGCACTTATACCAGTGCCCGGAAAACTTGTCCCGGGAAAACTCGTCTCTGGAAAAATCGTACCTGGAAAACTCGAACCGTTCAGTTTGTTCAGGTATGCTGAAAACGAATATCGCAAGGAAAATCAGCACAGACTGACTATAGACTCACCATCAAAGTATTGAAATATTTTTTTATTTTATAAAGGAATCACTACTTATCAAGCCCCAGAGGCCACTCGAGGATAAGGCTTAAAGTGTGTACAGTAGTCAATGGACAATATCATAGTAATCGTTAGAAGTGTACATTTGGTAAATTGGATTATTTATAAGGGGCGGCTTATCAAGAACTTGTTTACATTGAACTTGAAGACGACGTAATAAAAATATAAAGTTGCAAGAACTAGCGAAAAATATCATTTTAACGATGCATTTCAAATCGTAAACTGCCTGCTTACATTTTTTTTACATTTTTCGAAGATAATAAAAAGTGTAAAAAAAAGCAAACCTTTAGAATCCTAAAAAGATCTCCCGGGAGCATTTTTGCAACATGAAAAATATACAAACCAAAATAAAGAGAGGAGGCAACCCTGCTCAAAAATATGGTTTATTACATCGCCTAAAAAAAGAAGAAGAATCGGGGGCTCCGTGGGGAAGTAAATTGTTTTCTTTTTTCTAACTTGGTTTTAAAAAGCTTTTATTGCTAACATTTATTTTCATGAACTCTAACCACACCTCACAACCCTAAACCGGCCGGTCGGGGAAAAAAGTTTTTATTTTTTTAAATTTTGGTGAATACGACAACACACATACGCACGCATGTACACACATACACACACACGCACGCACGCACACATAAGCATATCGCTTGTCACCAAGCTAAAGAAGAGAGAGAGAGAGAGTGGGGGAAGGAGAGAAAGGATCGTACGTGCCGGGGTCAAACAGAAGTTAAATGAAATCGATTATAAATCGCTCGACAAAGTTGTGTCTGAACTTTTTATTCTATGAAACTAAAGATTAATAAAACGAAATAATCGTGGCCCGTGGAAATTTCATGGCGAATATTTCGCATTCAAGAGAACAAAACGAAAAAGTAGTGAATAAATAAATATATAAGAAAATGAATGTTACCAAAGGCAAGATAAGTTACTCTGCTACCTACCTAGATCACATTTTTGTTGTTTTAACTTATTTTAAAACGTTTATTCAACACAAACAAAAGTAGCGCACGGTTTTAAGTTAGAACAATAAAGAAGTGTCTGACATTTTACAGACATCTTGTGAGACTCGATAATCGCTCCAAACTCGAAAATTAAGCAAAATACTGGTAGGAACACATCCAATAAATGTCAGCAAACGTTCGAACATGTTTTCTTTTTCACATTAGCGAAACACTTATCAGAGAAAAAGCGAAAATGAGAAGCAAACACAAATGAAGAAGTCGGTTTTTATCGTTGAGCACAAAAACAACAAAAAAAAGAGTATCTAATCTAATAGACCCCGTGCGTGCTATAGGTCAATCTCCAACGTCTGTCCCATCGCCTCAGTGTTGCATCCCTGTTTACAAGTACTTTAATGGGATGTGCTCTCATGAACCCATAGCACTTATACCAGTGCCCGGAAAACTTGTCCCGGGAAAACTCGTCTCTGGAAAAATCGTACCTGGAAAACTCGAACCGTTCAGTTTGTTCAGGTATGCTGAAAACGAATATCGCAAGGAAAATCAGCACAGACTGACTATAGACTCACCATCAAAGTATTGAAATATTTTTTTTATTTTATAAAGGAATCACTACTTATCAAGCCCCAGAGGCCACTCGAGGATAAGGCTTAAAGTGTGTACAGTAGTCAATGGACAATATCATAGTAATCGTTAGAAGTGTACATTTGGTAAATTGGATTATTTATAAGGGGCGGCTTATCAAGAACTTGTTTACATTGGACTTGAAGACGACGTAATAAAAATATAAAGTTGCAAGAACTAGCGAAAAATATCATTTTAACGATGCATTTCAAATCGTAAACTGCCTGCTTACATTTTTTTTACATTTTTCGAAGATAATAAAAAGTGTAAAAAAAAGCAAACCTTTAGAATCCTAAAAAGATCTCCCGGGAGCATTTTTGCAACATGAAAAATATACAAACCAAAATAAAGAGAGGAGGCAACCCTGCTCAAAAATATGGTTTATTACATCGCCTAAAAAAAGAAGAAGAATCGGGGGCTCCGTTGGGAAGTAAATTGTTTTCTTTTTTCTAACTTGGTTTTAAAAAGTTTTTATTGCTAACATTTATTTTCATGAACTCTAACCACACCTCACAAACCTCATCCGGCCGGTCGGGGAAAAAAGTTTTTATTTTTTTAAATTTTGGTGAATACGACAACACACATACGCACGCATGTACACACATACACACACACGCACGCACGCACACATAAGCATATCGCTTGTCACCAAGCTAAAGAAGAGAGAGAGAGAGTGGGGGAAGGAGAGAAAGGATCGTACGTGCCGGGGTCAAACAGAAGTTAAATGAAATCGATTATAAATCGCTCGACAAAGTTGTGTCTGAACTTTTTATTCTATGAAACTTAAGATTAATAAAACGAAATAATCGTGGCCCGTGGAAATTTCATGGCGAATATTTCGCATTCGAGAGAACAAAACGAAAAAGTAGTGAATAAATAAATATATAAGAAAATGAATGTTACCAAAGGCAAGATAAGTTACTCTGCTACCTACCTAGATCACATTTTTGTTGTTTTAACTTATTTTAAAACGTTTATTCAACACAAACAAAAGTAGCGCACGGTTTTAAGTTAGAACAATAAAGAAGTGTCTGACATTTTACAGACATCTTGTGAGACTCGATAATCGCTCCAAACTCGAAAATTAAGCAAAATACTGGTAGGAACACATCCAATAAATGTCAGCAAACGTTCGAACATGTTTTCTTTTTCACATTAGCGAAACACTTATCAGAGAAAAAGCGAAAATGAGAAGCAAACACAAATGAAGAAGTCGGTTTTTATCGTTGAGCACAAAAACAACAAAAAAAAGAGTATCTAATCTAATAGGCCCCGTGCGTGCTATAGGTCAATCTCCAACGTCTGTCCCATCGCCTCAGTGTTGCATCCCTGTTTACAAGTACTTTAATGGGATGTGCTCTCATGAACCCATAGCACTTATACCAGTGCCCGGAAAACTTGTCCCGGGAAAACTCGTCTCTGGAAAAATCGTACCTGGAAAACTCGAACCGTTCAGTTTGTTCAGGTATGCTGAAAACGAATATCGCAAGGAAAATCAGCACAGACTGACTATAGACTCACCATCAAAGTATTGAAATATTTTTTTATTTTATAAAGGAATCACTACTTATCAAGCCCCAGAGGCCACTCGAGGATAAGGCTTAAAGTGTGTACAGTAGTCAATGGACAATATCATAGTAATCGTTAGAAGTGTACATTTGGTAAATTGGATTATTTATAAGGGGCGGCTTATCAAGAACTTGTTTACATTGGACTTGAAGACGACGTAATAAAAATATAAAGTTGCAAGAACTAGCGAAAAATATCATTTTAACGATGCATTTCAAATCGTAAACTGCCTGCTTACATTTTTTTTACATTTTTCGAAGATAATAAAAAGTGTAAAAAAAAGCAAACCTTTAGAATCCTAAAAAGATCTCCCGGGAGCATTTTTGCAACATGAAAAATATACAAACCAAAATAAAGAGAGGAGGCAACCCTGCTCAAAAATATGGTTTATTACATCGCCTAAAAAAAGAAGAAGAATCGGGGGCTCCGTTGGGAAGTAAATTGTTTTCTTTTTTCTAACTTGGTTTTAAAAAGTTTTTATTGCTAACATTTATTTTCATGAACTCTAACCACACCTCACAAACCTCATCCGGCCGGTCGGGGAAAAAAGTTTTTATTTTTTTAAATTTTGGTGAATACGACAACACACATACGCACGCATGTACACACATACACACACACGCACGCACGCACACATAAGCATATCGCTTGTCACCAAGCTAAAGAAGAGAGAGAGAGAGTGGGGGAAGGAGAGAAAGGATCGTACGTGCCGGGGTCAAACAGAAGTTAAATGAAATCGATTATAAATCGCTCGACAAAGTTGTGTCTGAACTTTTTATTCTATGAAACTTAAGATTAATAAAACGAAATAATCGTGGCCCGTGGAAATTTCATGGCGAATATTTCGCATTCAAGAGAACAAAACGAAAAAGTAGTGAATAAATAAATATATAAGAAAATGAATGTTACCAAAGGCAAGATAAGTTACTCTGCTACCTACCTAGATCACATTTTTGTTGTTTTAACTTATTTTAAAACGTTTATTCAACACAAACAAAAGTAGCGCACGGTTTTAAGTTAGAACAATAAAGAAGTGTCTGACATTTTACAGACATCTTGTGAGACTCGATAATCGCTCCAAACTCGAAAATTAAGCAAAATACTGGTAGGAACACATCCAATAAATGTCAGCAAACGTTCGAACATGTTTTCTTTTTCACATTAGCGAAACACTTATCAGAGAAAAAGCGAAAATGAGAAGCAAACACAAATGAAGAAGTCGGTTTTTATCGTTGAGCACAAAAACAACAAAAAAAAGAGTATCTAATCTAATAGGCCCCGTGCGTGCTATAGGTCAATCTCCAACGTCTGTCCCATCGCCTCAGTGTTGCATCCCTGTTTACAAGTACTTTAATGGGATGTGCTCTCATGAACCCATCGCACTTATACCAGTGCCCGAAAAACTTGTCCCGGGAAAACTCGTCTCTGGAAAAATCGTACCTGGAAAACTCGAACCGTTCAGTTTGTTCAGGTATGCTGAAAACGAATATCGCAAGGAAAATCAGCACAGACTGACTATAGACTCACCATCAAAGTATTGAAATATTTTTTTATTTTATAAAGGAATCACTACTTATCAAGCCCCAGAGGCCACTCGAGGATAAGGCTTAAAGTGTGTACAGTAGTCAATGGACAATATCATAGTAATCGTTAGAAGTGTACATTTGGTAAATTGGATTATTTATAAGGGGCGGCTTATCAAGAACTTGTTTACATTGGACTTGAAGACGACGTAATAAAAATATAAAGTTGCAAGAACTAGCGAAAAATATCATTTTAACGATGCATTTCAAATCGTAAACTGCCTGCTTACATTTTTTTTACATTTTTCGAAGATAATAAAAAGTGTAAAAAAAAGCAAACCTTTAGAATCCTAAAAAGATCTCCCGGGAGCATTTTTGCAACATGAAAAATATACAAACCAAAATAAAGAGAGGAGGCAACCCTGCTCAAAAATATGGTTTATTACATCGCCTAAAAAAAGAAGAAGAATCGGGGGCTCCGTGGGGAAGTAAATTGTTTTCTTTTTTCTAACTTGGTTTTAAAAAGCTTTTATTGCTAACATTTATTTTCATGAACTCTAACCACACCTCACAACCCTAAACCGGCCGGTCGGGGAAAAAAGTTTTTATTTTTTTAAATTTTGGTGAATACGACAACACACATACGCACGCATGTACACACATACACACACGCGCACGCACGCACACATAAGCATATCGCTTGTCACCAAGCTAAAGAAGAGAGAGAGAGAGAGTGGGGGAAGGAGAGAAAGGATCGTACGTGCCGGGGTCAAACAGAAGTTAAATGAAATCGATTATAAATCGCTCGACAAAGTTGTGTCTGAACTTTTTATTCTATGAAACTAAAGATTAATAAAACGAAATAATCGTGGCCCGTGGAAATTTCATGGCGAATATTTCGCATTCAAGAGAACAAAACGAAAAAGTAGTGAATAAATAAATATATAAGAAAATGAATGTTACCAAAGGCAAGATAAGTTACTCTGCTACCTACCTAGATCACATTTTTGTTGTTTTAACTTATTTTAAAACGTTTATTCAACACAAACAAAAGTAGCGCACGGTTTTAAGTTAGAACAATAAAGAAGTGTCTGACATTTTACAGACATCTTGTGAGACTCGATAATCGCTCCAAACTCGAAAATTAAGCAAAATACTGGTAGGAACACATCCAATAAATGTCAGCAAACGTTCGAACATGTTTTCTTTTTCACATTAGCGAAACACTTATCAGAGAAAAAGCGAAAATGAGAAGCAAACACAAATGAAGAAGTCGGTTTTTATCGTTGAGCACAAAAACAACAAAAAAAAGAGTATCTAATCTAATAGACCCCGTGCGTGCTATAGGTCAATCTCCAACGTCTGTCCCATCGCCTCAGTGTTGCATCCCTGTTTACAAGTACTTTAATGGGATGTGCTCTCATGAACCCATAGCACTTATACCAGTGCCCGGAAAACTTGTCCCGGGAAAACTCGTCTCTGGAAAAATCGTACCTGGAAAACTCGAACCGTTCAGTTTGTTCAGGTATGCTGAAAACGAATATCGCAAGGAAAATCAGCACAGACTGACTATAGACTCACCATCAAAGTATTGAAATATTTTTTTTATTTTATAAAGGAATCACTACTTATCAAGCCCCAGAGGCCACTCGAGGATAAGGCTTAAAGTGTGTACAGTAGTCAATGGACAATATCATAGTAATCGTTAGAAGTGTACATTTGGTAAATTGGATTATTTATAAGGGGCGGCTTATCAAGAACTTGTTTACATTGGACTTGAAGACGACGTAATAAAAATATAAAGTTGCAAGAACTAGCGAAAAATATCATTTTAACGATGCATTTCAAATCGTAAACTGCCTGCTTACATTTTTTTTACATTTTTCGAAGATAATAAAAAGTGTAAAAAAAAGCAAACCTTTAGAATCCTAAAAAGATCTCCCGGGAGCATTTTTGCAACATGAAAAATATACAAACCAAAATAAAGAGAGGAGGCAACCCTGCTCAAAAATATGGTTTATTACATCGCCTAAAAAAAGAAGAAGAATCGGGGGCTCCGTTGGGAAGTAAATTGTTTTCTTTTTTCTAACTTGGTTTTAAAAAGTTTTTATTGCTAACATTTATTTTCATGAACTCTAACCACACCTCACAAACCTCATCCGGCCGGTCGGGGAAAAAAGTTTCTATTTTTTTAAATTTTGGTGAATACGACAACACACATACGCACGCATGTACACACATACACACACACGCACGCACGCACACATAAGCATATCGCTTGTCACCAAGCTAAAGAAGAGAGAGAGAGAGTGGGGGAAGGAGAGAAAGGATCGTACGTGCCGGGGTCAAACAGAAGTTAAATGAAATCGATTATAAATCGCTCGACAAAGTTGTGTCTGAACTTTTTATTCTATGAAACTTAAGATTAATAAAACGAAATAATCGTGGCCCGTGGAAATTTCATGGCGAATATTTCGCATTCAAGAGAACAAAACGAAAAAGTAGTGAATAAATAAATATATAAGAAAATGAATGTTACCAAAGGCAAGATAAGTTACTCTGCTACCTACCTAGATCACATTTTTGTTGTTTTAACTTATTTTAAAACGTTTATTCAACACAAACAAAAGTAGCGCACGGTTTTAAGTTAGAACAATAAAGAAGTGTCTGACATTTTACAGACATCTTGTGAGACTCGATAATCGCTCCAAACTCGAAAATTAAGCAAAATACTGGTAGGAACACATCCAATAAATGTCAGCAAACGTTCGAACATGTTTTCTTTTTCACATTAGCGAAACACTTATCAGAGAAAAAGCGAAAATGAGAAGCAAACACAAATGAAGAAGTCGGTTTTTATCGTTGAGCACAAAAACAACAAAAAAAAGAGTATCTAATCTAATAGGCCCCGTGCGTGCTATAGGTCAATCTCCAACGTCTGTCCCATCGCCTCAGTGTTGCATCCCTGTTTACAAGTACTTTAATGGGATGTGCTCTCATGAACCCATAGCACTTATACCAGTGCCCGGAAAACTTGTCCCGGGAAAACTCGTCTCTGGAAAAATCGTACCTGGAAAACTCGAACCGTTCAGTTTGTTCAGGTATGCTGAAAACGAATATCGCAAGGAAAATCAGCACAGACTGACTATAGACTCACCATCAAAGTATTGAAATATTTTTTTATTTTATAAAGGAATCACTACTTATCAAGCCCCAGAGGCCACTCGAGGATAAGGCTTAAAGTGTGTACAGTAGTCAATGGACAATAGCATAGTAATCGTTAGAAGTGTACATTTGGTAAATTGGAT
>NW_027633203.1:0-71763 GCF_053919585.1 Euprymna scolopes
GAGGAGTAGTAGCGACCATCATAAATCAAATCACTCCTTCTTCTCGGGGCTCTCTATTACCCCCCCCCTCCTCCTCCCATACTGGTGCTACTAGATCAGGCTGTCTTTTGGCTTGAGACGAAATGCACCTACATTAAATTTCTGTTTTTGTTTTCTATCCTCTTTTGTAAAACTTAAATATGTTCTGCAAAAACAAAAACAGTCCCCTCCCTTCCCCCCACCCCCACCTTCTTTTTTCTTTTTGTCATTCCACCCCTACTTCCCTACTGATTCCCTAAATTAAAAATACCAACCAAAATGATAAAAACAATCAAGCTAAAATCCATAAATAAATATTTAAAGAAAACAATTGGAAATAAAAAAAATTTTCAAATCGATCAAAATTCCACTAGACCCTGAATATACCGACTGCCCCCCTGCAGAGAGTAGAAGTTCCTTAATGGAGCTACCTGTTGGTTGTGGGTAGCGACCCGTAATGCCATTAGGTCGGGATCCTCCTAACACACCACTTTGGCCCTTACTGCGCTAGACGGGCGGTCGGATGGGCCAGATCTGATCAATCAGCTGGTCACACTAGCGCACCACTTATGCACATATAACCTACACAAAACCTAAATACTATACAACATTCTCCCATCAACACAGATCCATAAGTGGTGAAAGCGGTGGCTAAGGGTCGGTTGTATATAATGAATAAAAACTAGACATGGCTGTTTTCCTCTAATATTTCCCATTTTCTACTTGGATGAGAAAAATTAAGAAACACAAATGCTCAAAGTCTACATTATATGCAAGTATACCATTCCTATAACCCAGTTGTAGCCAGGGCGAATGGGTTTCCCCCCCCTGTGCACATCCCACATAGGGCTCCGAGGTGGGTGGGGAGCAGGAATCCTAATGAGTTACAAAACACCAAGTAAAAAAAGACTGCTAGATACTTTGGATAGTGACTCGACTGAGTAACAAGATAAATATCCAAATTTTACAATAATGGAATCCACTGAAGAAACACCATTAACCAAACTTTCCCCCTTTAAGATAGAGAAAATATTATCTAAAAATATAAAACCCAAAATGGTTAAAAAATTAAATTGGCACTCTGCTCATAGAAATCCTCACAAAACCACAAGCGGATGAACTCCTAAAATGGAAACATTTTGATAATATAAAAATAAAAACTTTTCGATAATATAAAAATAAAAACATACCCCCACAAAACTCTAAACACATGCAAAGGAGTGGTAAAAAGCCGTGAACTTTCACTTTGTCTTATTGACGAACTACGTTCATATCTGAAAGAACAGAACGTAACAGATATTAGACGAATTCAAATTAAAAAAAAAAAAATGGAGAAATGATAAACACACACACGCACATACTAACCTTTTACCAACAAAAAATCCCACCAGAAATAAAAATAGCCTATGAGAAACTGAAAGTCGAAACTTACATCCCCAACCCACTGCGTTGCTTCAAATGTCAAAAATTTGGCCACCATCAGAATCAATGCACACGCCACCCAGTGTGTGGAAGGTGCGGAGAAAATGACAACCATACCAACTGTCAAAAAATTCCCAAATGTGCCAACTGTAAAGAAAATTACAGTACCTACTCTAGACTGAAATTTGGAAAAAAGAAAAAGAAATTAAGAAAATTAAATACACGTTAAACGTCACCTACCCAGAAGCAAGAAAACAAAAGTTGAAACAATCAAATATTCAGAAATAACAAAAAAGAATACTCCTAATACTAATAAGCACAACAACAATTATCACACAACAAACTTAGACATTAAAATCCAAGACCTCACCGACCAAATCAAAATATTAATAAACACAAAGAAATGAAAAAAAAAAATATAAACAAAACCTCACTGGAACCGAAAACCCAAACACCGCACCCAATAGAAACAACCCCTTTAGCTGAAAAAGAAAACAAAAAAAAAGCAAACACCAAAAAACATAACTGAGGAAAAAAGAAACAAAATAGCAGAAAAAAAAAATTCAACGGACAGGTCACATTCACTCTCCTGGTCAAAAGACACTCTCCTGGGTGTTCAGAAAGAGGTAGACATGCCGAAGGATCCCCCGGAAAGAAGGGGCCGGCGGAACAGCGAAACAACCTCTTCAGCACATGAACCTAAACTCCCCAACACACCACAACCACGACCGCGCTCACAATCCAAAAATAGAGATAAACAAAAAAACACTATGTCTCTAGGACTCGAAAACCAATAAGTCATGGAGACTGAGGAATCAAGATATTCCTCTTACCCTATGAACCTATAAATGACGATAAATAAGAAAAAAAATAAAATAAAAATAAATAAAAACAATACTCAAAACCTTACAAATCATAACAAAACAACATTTCTACAATGGAACTGCAGAGGACTAAAACCTAATCATGAAGAAATACTAGAAATCATCAACAAACAAAACCCAGCAGCAATATATGTCTACAAGAAATACTACTCAAAGAAAATCACAACTAAAAATTCAAAGAATATAACATGTACGACAATATATGTCTACAAGAAATACTACTCAAAGAAAATCACAACTAAAAATTCAAAGAATATAACATGTATGACAAAACCCATATATCCACAACAAATAGAGCAATCGGAGGAGTGTCCATACTAATCAAAAATACTATACATCACACAATCGTCCAATTAAACACTGAACTACAAGCAATAGCACTAACGGCTAACCTACACCACAAAATCACAATTTGCTCCATATACATTCCACCAAATCAGCCAATAAAAAAAAAAAGAAATAGACATGCTAATTAACTAACTCCCACCCCCATTTATAATAATGGAAGATTTTAATGCGCACAGCAACAATTGGGGAAGTAATCAAAACAACAACAAAGGCAATATAATAAATGAAATTTTAAATACGACAAACCTATGTATACTAAACAATGGTAAAAATACCTACATGCACCCAGCCAATGAATCCATGTCTGCAATAGACTTAACAATATGCACTCCATCCATTTATATGGACTTCCATTGGAATGTACTAGAAGACCAACACGGAAGTGATCACTATCCCATCATACTTAAAAGTAATCAAAAAATACCAGAAGAAAAAGTCCCAAAATAGAAATTACATAAAGCCAACTGGGAAACATTTACCAATCAATGCAGAACAGAATTAGACATGAACATTCTAAATAAAGAAGAACCACTAAAACATTTTATACAAACCTTAAACAATATTGCCACCAAAACAATACCCAAAACTTCAAAAAAATCAAACCTTTGGTTTAATGAAACCGGCAAAAAAGCAGCCAAAGAAAGACAGAAAAAAAAAAAACTCTTAAAAAATTCAAACAAAACCCTACAACAATTAATTTACAAAAATATAGAGAGATGCATGCCAAAGCAGGATACACCATAAAACAAAGCAAAAAAACATCCAGGAAAAACTATTTCACAACCAAACACCAACTAAAAAAAACATGGAATATAATAAAGAAAATAGCTGGAAAAGAAACACAAAATACCATAAACTATTTAATTAAAAGTGATGGAACAAAATGCATAAACAAAAGAAATAACTAATTTACTAGCTGAAGAATTCTACAAAAATTCATCAAACAAACAGTATTCAACATCATTCCAAATTCATAAAGAAACAGCAGAAAGAGAAAAAATTAATTTTACAACTAATAACAAAGAAACATACAACATACCATTCAACATAAAAGAACTAAAAAGAGCAATAAACAAAAGTACAACTCCAGGCCCAGACGATATACATTATCAATTCCTAAAACTACCAGGGTCATCTTTGAAACTGTTACTTGTCATATATAACAAAATATGGAACACAGGAGAAATACCAAAATCCTGGTTTGAATCAACCATCATACCAATTGCCAAACCAAATAAAAATGCAAATAACCCAACCAGTTACAGACCCATAGCCCTAACCAGCTGCCTCTCGAAAACTATGGAAAGGATGATAAACAACCGCTTAATGTGGTACCTGGAAAAAAACAACCTCTTATCAAAATATCAGAGTGGATATAGACAAAAACAAAGCACAAACAACCAAATAGTATGACTAGAATCATTTATTAGAGACAGTTTCGTACATGGACACCACGTGGTGGCAGTCTTTTTTGACATCCAAAAGGCCTAGGATACAACCTGGAGATATGGAATTCTAAGAGACGTACACAATATGGGAATAAGAGGAAATATGGCAATATTTATACAAAACTCCCTGTCTCAAAGATACTACAAAGTACGACAAGGAAACCTATCAGATCAATATGAGTAAGAAGCAGGAGTACCACAAGGTAGTATATTATCCACCACCTTTTTCTTAATTAAAATAAATGAAATTACACACAATTTGAAAGGTCATTATTTGTAGATGACTTTTCAATTGCATATTCTGCATTAAATACAACAATTGAAAGAAAGATGCAGCAATGCTTAAACAAAATAGAAAACTGGATCGATAAAAATGGATTCAAGTTGGCACAAAACAAAATTGTCTGTATTCATTTCTGCAGAAAACAAAAATATCATCTGGACCCACAACTAGAAATACAAGGAAACCCAATCCCAATAGCATAACACAAAATTTCTAGGTATCACACTGGGCAATAAATTTAATTTCAATAAGCATATCACTAACTTAAAACAAAAATGCCAAAAAGCAATGAAAATTTTAAAAGTAATATCAAAAACAGACTGGGGAGCAGACCAAGACACAATGTTAAAAATATACCAGGCACACATAAGATTAAAATTAGATTCTGGATGCATCACATATACAGTGATGATCATATTTATTGGCATGGTAAAATAAAAGTTAAATTTTGTCTAATAAATTCTAAAAAAGGGATTAAAGAAAATAACAAAGTATATTATGTATTTTTAACTGGCCTTTCCGATGCAGCAATCGGATTTTAGAAAAAATAAATAACAAAGGAACAACAAACATAATTGCAAAAAACCCTTGTTCAAAATTATTGGCACGGCTTTGTTTTTCTTTTAGTATCAGTATAATATCAATCAATTTCCGGGTTTACATGCTTTCTGAACTTTTTTATAGCCATATTATGCTTGTTTAACGCTAATTCAGTGAATAATTTTTTTCAGATAATTTTTAGATAGCGATTTATTTAAGCTATTATAAGTGACTAAATTATAATTTTCAATCGCCATGGTTAAAACTAAGGAACACAGCGAAGACGTCAGGAAGCTTGTTGTAGCATGCCATACCAATGGGGAGGGCTATGATAAGATTTCAAAGAAGCTAAACCTTCCCAAATCCACTGTTAGAGCCATAATAAACAAGTTCAAATCGCAAGGCCACGTTATGAGTTTAGAGGGTAGAGGGAGAAAAAGGATTCTTTCCCCAAGAGATGAACGGAAAATTGTTCGACAAGTAAAACAAAACCCAAGGATCTCTGTTGGGGAGATTGTTGATGAACAGAGCACCTCTGGAGTGAATGTATCTCGACATACAGTTGGTAGAGTTTTGAAGAGAGCTGGTTTAAAAGCATGTCGTCCAAGAAAGACTCCCTTATTGAAGCCTATGCACTTGAAAGCAAGGCTAGCCTTTGCAAAACGTCATATTGATAAAGATGTTGCATTCTGGAAACGTGTTCTATGGACTGACGAAACGAAAATAGTTATTTGGCCATAATAAAGTGTCTTATATTTACAGAAAATCTGGCGAAGCTTTCCTGCCTAAGAACACCATACCCACAGTGAAACACGGTGGAGGCAGTTTGATGTTTTGGGGATCCTTTGCTGCCTCTGGACCAGGGCGACTTGTTTAGGTCACAGGTAGCATAAAAAAGGAAGATTATGTTAAAATATTGGATGAAAACCTGAAAGACTCTGCTAAAGAGCTCTCACTTGGTCGTCGTTGGTGGTTCATGCAAGATAATGACCCAAAGCATTCGGCTAAACTAAGAAATGGCTTGAGGACAATCATATTAATGTTTTGGAGTGGCCATCACAAAGCCCAGACCTTAATCCAATTGAAAATTTATGGAGAACATTAAAATTGAGGGTAATGCAAAGGAAGCCTAAGAATCTTATTCAATTGGAGGATTATTGTCAGGAAGAGTGGGCTAAAATTACTACTGAAGAGTGCAACAACTTGGTTGTAAACTATGAAAAGCGACTGAGGAAGGTAATCAAGGCCAAAGGCTATACAATTGATTATTAAATAAATCGTGCCAATAATTTTGAACAAGAGTTTTTTGCAATTATGTTTGTTGTTCCTTTGTTATTTATTTTTTCTAAAATCCGATTGCTGCATCGGAAAGGCCAGTTAAAAATACATAATATACTTTGTTATTTTCTTTAATTTAATCCCTTTTTTAGAATTTATTAGACAAAATTTAACTTTTATTTTACCATGCCAATAAATATGATCATCACTGTAGCTCCACCCTTAAATCTTATCTCCAAAAATTATTAACCATACAAAATCCAGGATTAAGACTTAGTCTGGGAGCATATTAAACATCACCCATACATAGAAGCCAATGAACCCCCTCTACATTTAAGAAGGCAGAAATTAATAACACAATACGCAATAAAACTACAAAGTGATCCAAACAACAAAAATGATCTCAGCTAAATACATAGCTTGGCATTAAATGACCCACAGTGGTTGATATGCCGTGAAACCCCAATAAACCAACCAACCAACCAACCCTCCTCCCATAGTGATAATTTAAAATTAGGCCAGCTAAGCCCCCCCCCCCCAAAATGGACAAAATGGCAGCCATCTTGGTCAGAAATTAAAACCCATAAAGTCAATATTTAAAATGAAATAAAAAGCATTTAGAACTACTTAAAAACACAAAAATATGATGCAGGTAGGTTGCAAAGTAACTTTTATTGGCTACTAGCGGGGGGGGGGGGGGTCATTGCCTGAGTGTTTTGGAGGTGAAAGAGAAAAATAAAAATAAAAATTTTTGGTAGGAAGGTAGGCTCGAACCCAAAGCCTTTAGGCGAAGGTAGAGAAAAAAAAAGGGGGGGGGGACCCTGACATCTTGCCCACGACATGAGAGGAAGTGAAAACTGTTTTAATTCAATGATTCAAAAGGAAAATGATTGGTGCGTGAATTTAATGAGGTCAAACATCATGCAACTTAACTTTTGCGATGCAAGCCAGTTTCTGCGTATTTGTTTTTTCCCCCCGCCAAAATATTGGGGAAAACAAGCTCCCCTAAAAAAAGGGGAGTGTTCAAATGAATAGCAATTGTCTGATATGATGGGGGGGATTCCAGCATTATTTCTTTCTAGATGTCTTTGCACGAAAGGCCGAGAACAGACTTCAATTTTCAGTTTCGCTTTTTTTATACTGAAAACCCAAAGAAACATGCGGCGAGTGAAAAAAAAAAAAAAAATCTCAAAAATAGCGTGTAAAAGTCGCCAGAATTCAAGATAAATGCGAGCTCGTTTCGTAAATCTCGGATATTATAATCTACAGAGCATATAAAGTTTTAAGGATGAGTGAACCCACCAAGCGCTCCCCTGAAAAAAGCCTTTGCTGGACCTATTCAAAAAATGCACACACACACACACACACACATTTTGCCTTTTATATATATACTGGGGGGGGGGTACCCAGCGTTGCCCGAGTGTTTGGAGGTGTGTGTGGGTAGGTGGGGGTTGTTAATGAAAACCTAAGAATAAGCGAAGTAAAAAAAAAAAAAAAAAAAAAAAAAAAAAAAGCAAAAAAGAAAACAGAAAAACGAACGTTAAAACTTATCTGAAAAATAAAGCAGGGGGGGGGGTAATCAAAACATAAGAATAAAACACAAAAAAAAAACTAACGTAAGGCAAACAAACGATATTAAATGTAAAAATCGAAAAAAGAAAACAGAAAAACAAATGTTAAAACTACTTTAAAAAATCTGAAAAAAACAAAACAAAAAAAAACACATAAAAAATGGTTTAAATAAGCCTGTTTCAATATTAAAATTTAAAAAATCGGTGGGTACCCGGGTGTTTTTGGGTGTGTGTTTGTACGGTCAGGGGTGGGGGTGTTAATGAAAACCTAAGAATAAGCGAAGTAAAAAAAAAAAAAAAAAAAAAAAAACAGAAAAACGGACATTACGTGAAAAATGGCTTAAAAAACCCTGCTTCAATATTTAAATTTAAAAAATCGAAAAAAAAAAAAAAAAGACATCTCACACCACGATTCAAACCCAAAACGTTTAGATAATGACCCAATGCTCTAACCAACTGAGCTAACACGACGTACATGAAATTGTGTCAGTTCTTCAGATATTTAAACTAAATCAGGTTATGACGTCATCTGACACATGCGTAGAACCGATCTCGTCATGAGAGGACGGTTTTTGTTAACCCCACCCTGTAGAAAAGTGTTGATTTCAGGATGAAAAAAATTAACGTTTTTGGCCAATTTTTCAATATTTGTCGGGCGAAGGATGGGACTTTCATATGAGACCAAGTTTGTGAATTTTTGTTCTGTCTGTCGAAAGTATTTAGCAGACAAACAAACAAACAAACAAACATACATACATACATACAGTTTTGCTTTTATATATATAGATAGATGGTAACATTTGTTATATATTTAATTTTTTATCACTTTTTCGAATCGCTATGAAAACAAACCCCAAATTTTGTTTTGAAAACTTGAATTTTGTCTAGAGAAGGTCTTGAAGAACTTTGAAAAGTCCTTGAGAATGAACATTGAAAATCTGTACGAACCATGTATTCATAACGTCTATGTCTAATGTGTAGCATGGTTCAACAATCTTAAGGTCTTTAAACCATGCTACACGTTAGACCTTGCAAAATATTTTCTCCTAAAATTATGACAAGTTTTTCAACTTTTTTCTAATTTTCAAAATTTTTTCTTTCCTGATGAAATTAATAATGATCAAAACAGTCTGCACATTGCAGCAAGATATGATTGTATTTACTTAAAGGAAATAAAATATATATATTCCAGGTTAAAAATATCCAAAAGTAAAAACCATTTACTTTAATGAGGTTGTTGATGGTGCTCAATAAAAAGAGCAAGATATTACTTTATTTGATTTAGGCAAACAAAATTACCATTGGTCGCAAGAATAAATCTATTGTTTCAATTTAAAATGATCTCATCAGGTGACCAAAGCCTCAAATCTTCATTGAGGCCAGTCTTTTTAAAACAAAAGCCTTCCAATTTTTTTTTTTTTTTTTAAAGAGATTGGCCTTGATGAAGACCTGAGGCTTCAGTCACCTGATGACTGATGAGATCTTTTTAGATTGAAACAATAGATTTATTGTCGTGACAAATCTTAATTTTGTTTACCTAAATTGAATAAAATAATATATATGCCTGTGTGTTGGTCTTTATTATAGAGTGGGTAATAAGATATACACAAACTATTAACTTGATTAACTATTTTTTTATTCTATAAATGTAAGTTAATTTTTAAAAAGTCAATTATTTACCTCCCCTTAAATTCGAAATTCCTATTTAAAAACAATTTCTTAGTTATTAAATGGAAATAACCAAAATGCATTTTGCTTTCATATATTTTGAATCATTTTTCCACCCAGGTAATGCCGGTATAGATAGCTACTTACTGTTAAAGTTTATTAATTGAAAAAGGATAATAAAAATGACCAATCTATGCGTAATGTAAGAGACTTATATATAAGATACTATACTTGTAGGCAGCTATTTTATGATGTCGAATGTTTTAGATGTGTCGTTCACACATTTCAGATGTTGTGTTCATTCTTGTATTTAATAAAAAAAATGTTTTTAATTCTTTTCACGCTGTTTAAATATCATATTGTATGAGAATTGGTGTGTATTTAACATTCTACTTGAATAGCAGCCAAGCCCATAAATTCTTGGTCGCCTGTAACAATTGCTGCAGTTATCTCAACTAGTGAAACACGTGGAAATTCCACGGCTAATTAAAATAGGTTTTGATTATAGGCATAGGGTGGAACCTTAAACAAAACAGCATTATAGTTTTATTTTAAAACATTTATTGAAAAAATCAATTCGGGTAACTTGATTACATAGAGCTACATCAATGTAGTCGCCTTCAGCCTCAATCAATGCCCCCATGCAGATCCGGAACTGGAAATTACAGTGATCAGGCTGGGTTTGGTGTTGTGGGAGGTCATGTTGATGATATACTCAATCTATGACCAAATGAAGTAGTTCAGTGGGTTCAGGTCAGGGAAGAAGGAAGGCCAGTCAGAAAAGGGTTCAAAGCCGTAGCCAAGACTGGGTCTCTTTGGACTTGTTGGCCGGAACCAAGTCCAGCTGTCATACCTGGGGTCTACCAGCAGCCACTCGATTGCACCCAGGGATCACCACACTCTTCAACACATTCAGATACTTTGGCATTTACTTTCAAGCTAATTTTGAAGATGTGAAGTGGCATGATGTGACCCTCAGTTGAAACCACACCAAAGACCATGATCGTGGCCGGAAACTTCATTGAGCTGTGCCCTCAAGCATTGAACCATCCGGATTTGCATTTTGAGGGTGCTGGTAATGGTCCTGTTGTCATAACTTGGATCAGTACAGAGTATGAATTGTACAGCAGCATATCTCTGATCTCGCTCGTTGAACGTTGTGTCACTTTCATATATGATAGAAAGCTCCTATCACTCTTGGGATTTGTACACAACTGACCAATTTATAGATGGTCTGCAACAAAAACTGGTTTTCATCAAACAGAATCATATCATCTTTTCTTGGGTAACAATTTTATTGTTCTGTCCTGTACTTTTGCAGAATAAGAACTGCACTTTCGGCAAAATGTTCTGGGCAGTTTACATATAACATTGAAAAGTGCCAAAATGCTGAGTTAGTGAAATTGTAGCAGCCAACATCATTTAAGAAAACATTTATACCAGACAAGTGTGAAATTGTTTTTAATAAATATTGCTACTTATTCAAAATAAAATTGAATTTTTTTTTTTTTTCTTTCAAATTTTTTGCTTTTAACTTTTTCTTATTTGCCAATCCCCCTCCCCCCACTCCAACAGTGAATTCCTGTTTTTCCTTTTTATTACACACCCGTTTGACAGACACCAAAAACTGTAATCGGACATATAAAACATCATTTTGACTTAACTCAAAACATCTCAAGTCACGCCAGGACTTACCACCACCATAACTAAATTTTATCAAGTACTTGGTGAGAATAGTAATCCAAATAATACAAATTATCAATCCTCATCTAAAAAATTTGGAAATATTACGTTTTTATTTTGATAATTAATAGTAAATAAAAAAAAAATTTAATATGTAATTATCAAAGTTAGATTGATGTAAGAAACACGCACGTATACATGAAGTCATCTTGTTAATTTATTAAGCTATTTGAAGTTAATGAAGCCCGACTATTTTTAGATCGCTCAGTTTCTTTGTTAAAAGTACACTTAAAGTAATTACGTTATTTGTTTTCAAGTGTGTGGAAATGTGTTTACTAAAGTTTTGTTTTTCTTTTTTCTTTCTTCCTGGCAGTCTCTTAGCATGGCCACTATTTGTGCTGTTTTGTAGGTGGAGTGAACTGCACTTGCGTTATGATAGTCTAGACTGAATAAGCGTAGTCCTGCGATTTGTGAAACTTTCTTTTTTTTTTAAATTAGATGACTATCAGTGGACAAAAAGTTTCTGATTGATGAGAAATATTTGCTTTCTAAAATTAAACTCCTTCACACTCTTCAAAAGAGGATGTTTTTAACTTTGTCTTTTTTAGTTTTTTTTTTTTTTTTTTTTTTTTTTCCTGGTGTATTTCATTTTAGTCAACAACGTAACTGGAATTGTATCGTCATTATGTTAAGTGTATTGACATTGTGTTTAACCAGTGGTACCTAATCACTGCTGCCCAGAATTCGGAACAGAATTGGTAATTGTATTGGGATCAGAAAAAAATATTGGTATTCTTCCATCACTAATAGTTAGAAGCCAAGCAATTGAAAATAAGTAAAATATAAAAAAAATAACTTTTATATTTAATTTTCTCTCAACCTGAATAATTTTAAAAATTTTGAAACTAAATTTTCTTATTACAGTTCTGAATTTGGGGTGAAGGCTGATTGAGTTTATTATTTGTTTTGATCAGACTATTATTTTCATCTTGAGTGTTATTTGTGCAACGTTTTGATCGGTTTGGCCTTTGATTATCTTTAGGCATGTTGGTTGCTGTTTGGAAAAGAAAGGAGAAAAGTTACTGGCTCCGTAAATATTTTTGTATTCTTCGAGTTGGTCTGTTTCATGTTTTTCTTCTTTTTTTTTTTTTTTTTTCTTTTTTTCTTTTTTTTCTTTCTTTTTTTTCTTCTTTTTTTCTTTTTTTTTTTTTTTTTTTTTTTTTTCTTTCTTTCTTTTTTTTTCTTTCTTTTTTCTTTCTTTCTTTTTTTCTTTCTTTTTTCTTTCTTTCTTTTTTCTTTCTTTTTTCTCTCTTTTTTTCTTTTTTCTTTTCTTTTCTCTTTTTTTTTCTTTTTTTTCTTTTCTTTTTTCTTTTCTTTTCTCTTTTTTTTCTTTTTTTCTTTTTTTTTTTCACATACGAAACTGCACAGAGACTAACTCCAAGAATACAAAAATATCTACGGAATCAGTAACTTTTCTCCTTTCTTTTCCAAGACAACCACCAACATGCCCGAAGACAGTCAAAGGCCAAACTAATTGTTGCATAAATAACACTCAAGATGAGGATAGTTTGATCAAAATAAGTAATATAAATTTTAACTTTTCACTTTTATAGATATAGAGATTATTCTTTTACTGACTAGGAGTTTCCACACAAGTCATTAATTATCCGTGATTGCTCACTACCAAAACCAATGGTGTTCCCTGGGGTCTGACAAGTCTAAGATTTTTCAGCATTTGGTATTTTAGCTTTTTTCGCAAATGATTTTTTATTATCGCAACAGGCGTTTATTGTGATCATATTAAAAAGACTACATAGAAGAAAGTAAGAAGGGGAGATAATAATCCAACAAATTCGGAATTTTGTAGGTTTCCGATTACTTGTTGATTGTATTTGAAAGATTAAAGCCTAAAGTTAATTTCCAACAGGAGGAGAAAAATATTTGTACATGTGAAAAGAAAAAGTTATAATGAAAAATGTCACGGCAAAATTCGGAAGCTGACAAATTCAGTTAAATTTTGAAGTTAAATAAATTCATTGTAAAAATCCTTTTGAAGATAAATATTAGTTTTCTGGGTCTGTTGCAAAGATAATTAGTAAATCCTAAGATATTGAAAGTACTAAAAAAACACGTTATTTGTACAACAAATAGCTTAATTAATCCCCCAAAAGCAGGAGATTCTAGCTTCGCTTAAGCAAAAGCAAACAAAAGTCGTCTGTGTGGATTTTACAGAAGCCCAAAATGTCAGTCAAAACGCTGTATGAAAATGACGTTGGGTAGTTGGAGGGAGGTAGGAATGCTGGGTTTTTTTTTTTTTTTTTTTTTTTTTCCCATACATTCCTATTGTGAACGTTTGTATAATTTTTATCATTTTTAATTCAATTATTTTTCTGCATTTCTGATTTTAAATTTAAAAATAATTTTTTATTTTTCAAGATTATATAAAAATTGTTATGCCAAAAGTTTCACATTCATTCAAGCAAGGAAACTATTAGAATCTTACATATAAAAATTATGTGAAACATGTAATTAAAAAAAAAATGGAAATATTTTTTGCAATTTTTGTATGTAAAAATATTGAATAAACAATGCTTAAAAATATTGAATAAACAATGCTTAATTCAATGATAATATTAGTAGTTTGAGAAATTAATTTTTCTTCGAGTTATATTGATTTCATTAATATGGACTTTAGGGGTTTTTTTTGTAATGCTCTTGAAAAAGTTAATTTTTCTTTTTTTTTATTGTTACAATTTATAATGCTTTATTTTCATTAAAAAAAAAATTCATTAATTTTTTTTTTTACTACTGAAAAGCATAACTTAAGGTAATTTTTGTTTAAACAAAATAATACATTTCTACTAAGATTCAAATAAAAATAATGTGTTCATTATATTCAGTGATCTTTATTTGATAAATACTGAAACTTTCATTAAAATTGGTTAATTTCTTGATTTTTGAATTTTTAAGTAAAGAAACGGCTCAAAATGTTCATACATTTTGAGCATCGGCATTCATTTTGCACGTACCTATTGTCTGTCTATTTATCTAACTTGAACATTGCAGGCATGCGTTTTCATACACATTTACTCTGTGTGCGTCTTTTGTGGGTTTGTTTTCATGTTCATCTGTTTTAAATATAGATTGGAAGTGTTTCTTCTTATGCAATGTTCCTTCACGGGCTGCTGAAGTCGGAGAGGGGGTGGCAAAAACTTGTCTATTATTAAGAAAAATGTCAGTTTAAGTGGCCACTGTTGACCACTTATATAATTTTTATTTATTTTTTTATTTTTGGTAGTGGGTGGGTCTTGTCACCATTGACAACAACACTTAACCAATGGTCACAATTGTTTGTGGTTAAAGAGCTATCCTCTCTCTCTTTAGAAGGAAAACCCAGGCAAGTTTTTTTTTTTTTTTTTTTTTTTCTCTTAACCGTATTAATCCTTACCAAGTTTAGGCTCATGTGTAATTAAGGTTTTTATTTTTTGTTTTTGTGTTGTTTTTTTCTCTTTAAAAAAACAAAAGAGTAAAAATAAAAACAGTCTGTTAGTTTAAACTAAATCATGTTGCATGCCAATCTATTCTGGTGAGTTTGATTTTCATTTTATCTTTTTTCACTTAGAATATTTAGTTTTCTGGTTTTTCATGGCATATCAATCCTTTTTGTTGGATTATTTCATACCAAAACTTTTCTCACATATAATTAAATATATAAATATCATAAAAAACTGTGGAAATTCCACGGTAGTTGAAAATTTTAAAAACATAAATAAAATAATTAAAACAAAAAAAAACCCGACAAATTTTAAACAATTTTTTAGCAATTTTTTTTAACCTTTTAAAGCTAAAAAGAATTGATTTAAAAAAAATGTAGATTTTTCAATGAAAATTTAACACTACACTTTTTTTTTTTAAAATAAAGCAACAGATGACAATTCACTTGCACATTTTTTTTATTTTAAAGAGAAACTCTAATCATAAAAAAAAACTTAGTCTTCTCAAGATGACTCCCGTTTTCTTTTTAATTATAAAATATCCGATTTGAAACCGTAAACAGCCATATTTTTTTTGTTTTTTTAAAAATTTTTTGAGAGGAAATGGTTTTAATGATTTTTAAATGATAAAGAGCGACTATAAAGGAAGGTAATTCGTTTTTCATTAATTAATGTTTGCAATGATATATTTTTTTTTTTTTTTGTGACACTGGATGTACGGACAAGTAAATTAATATTTAGATATATATTTTTATATCTACTATTTTACTCTTGTGCGTGTGTGTGTGTGTGTGTGTGTGTGTGTGTGTGTGTATAAATTAGATCTAGTTTGCTCAATAATTGTTATGAATTGTTATGCAATCCCTCTTATAACTGTTGCTATTTATCCAGCTCCCCACAAGGGCCGGATATGATGCAAAGTTCATGTTTAATGTACGGTAATGTCCAAAGCTGATAAAGTAAACAACCTGTATTGGACCTGTCTACATTCCTGATAGGGATGCCTCAGGACAGCAGTGATGAGGAATATAGGGATGGAGTGGGCTAATTCTTTTGCTGTCTATCCAAAGAGGAAGTAATACCTGGAAGTAATACCCGTGGAGCCCTGGGCAAAACTAGTAACTCAAATTGAGGATCAGGAACCAGAGTTGTTGAATGTTTTATCTTGTTTCTGAATTCTTGAGATGAGGATTGTGTTATTCGGACTACTGTTTTCATCTTGAGTGTTATTTTCACAATGTTTCGGTCGATGTAACCTCCGACCTTCTTCAGGTGTATCTTATCCAACACAAGGAATCCGTACAGAATTTTGAACGGAATCCTTTATTTAATACATGGAGGTAGCATGTTTTCGTTCCGTCAGCTATGACTGTTTCTACTCAGTCATAGATAAAATAATTGCAATTGTATTTTTTTTTTTAGTATCGTCCTTCAACTTCTAGAAAAGTGTAACTTTATACTGAATTTTACCAAGTACTTAATCCTCTATGCCATGGGTCCTTGTTATTGTTAAAAATAAGGTAAGATAATAATTTCAGTAAAATGTGCGTGTGTGATAACTTTTATTCTAGAAACAAATCCTATACGTTTGTGGATTATTTATTTAAAATCACAAATGTATAGGATTTTAAAAAATTTTTTATTAAAGTTTCTCATAATTTCTGCAAACAAAAATTAAAATATGATCATTTTACTTTTTTTTATGAACAACTGTGACTTTCAAATAAAAATGAAAAAAAAGAAGCTAATTTTCTTAACAAGTATTTCATTTAAATATAGCATTTTAAAAAGAATTGGTTTCGAATGACACAGTACCTGATGCCATTCAGTGTAATACTTTCTCAAACATAAAACAAAGAACATTTTTTTTTTAATTGTCTTTGAATAATTTATTTTTTAATAGAAAACGTAAATAATAAATTACTCTATACTTATATATAGAGTGAGGATTGAGGACATGCATTGCATGGAGAGAAATAATATAAGAATGATGGAAGTGTGATGGGAATCTTAGACAGGCTTAGATCTGTCGATCTCAGTGGAAGATTCAACATGGGCAGTATAAGGAGACTTTGTTGGTTTTGTCCCATTGAGAGAATGAGTTTCTGGGTTAGTAGATGCTGAGGAAAATATGGGAGAAAAACGATGAGACTGAATTGAGAGAAAAAGCGATAAAGACCTGGCCAGAGATAGGTTAGTTTGGAAGTTAATTTCTAAAAGCCATCCAACACATGTCAGCATATAAAATGGAGGTTAAAGAAGTAATGTTGACTTGGTATCTTCACTATTATATAAAAGTCACTTTGTGTGTGTGAGTGTGAGAGTTCCTTCCTCATAGACTCAGCCGTTTCGGAACCTATCTTTTGCAAATTTCACACAAGGCTAATTTATGTCTGGCAGTATTCTTAGATATGTTTTGTACAGAAATTCATTCGATAAGTATTGAAAATCAAAAATATCTGTTCCTAAAAATAGTCTTTCTTTAAAATAATTTTTACGGGGGAATATTTTACGTTACACTGGAAAAAGAGAAAATAAAATTTCAGCAAATCATTTATTCTTAAAAAAAAACAGTTATTATAATCTGGAGATATAGCTTAGTGTTAGAGTATGCAACTACAGATCGCATGATCCCGTGTTCAAGCCCGGGTGTACCTCACCATTTTATTTCAATTTTCTCTTATTAATGAGTTCAATTTATGATAAAAGAAGAGGTATTATTTAAAATCGTCACAAATCATTTTTTCATTTGCATAAAAAAACTAAATATTAATCAGAAGTGACTTTTCTAGAGCATTCATCGTCAAGCCCAAATATCAGCTGACATGATATTGTAAACAAACACAGACGGAATTTGATGAAAAACATTATTTTTTACAATTAGGTCCATCTTCACAATTTTCCTTAAAATGATGATTTTTTTTTATAGTTTTTCGACTTTGGCAAATCAGAAAATATCATTTACATTTTGTAAAGACACGTAGTTTTCGAGATATAAAATGCACTGTAATTCACTGGCTGCCATGTTTGTATGCATGTGCGATAAGCAAGCATACTTCTATGCGACTGACACTGCCACCTAACGGAAACAAATCCACTTTTTTTGACAACAGAGAAATTAGTAATGTGCATGTGTGTAAAACAAAACAATTACAACTTTTTTCACTTTCTTGAGTAATTTCATGTTAAGGATGACTTTCGGAATAAACACTCCCAACCTCCCCATGTTAAGAACGGTTTTTGGAATAGACATTCCATTTGGAGGGGTGAAAAAATATTTACCCCAAATTTAACTGATATTCATTGTCAGCATACCCACCTACAAATACTAAAAAAAAAAAAAAATGGGAGGAGGTGGCAGTGTCTGTCACAGAAGTAGATTTGTTTATCGCATATGCGTATGTATGTACAAACATGGTGGCCAATGAATCACAGTGCATAATACAGGTTTTTATATCTAAAAAAAACTACTTATCTCTGCAAAATTTAAATGAGATTTTCTTCTTCAGCATAGTCGAAAACATGAAGTAAAAGTCGTCATTTTAAAGAAAAGTGTGGAGGTGGACCTAATGTAAAAAAATTACCTCTAATTTTTTGTTTTTTTGCGAATTAGTTTGTCAGGCAAATTATTCCTTGTAGCATAATATTCAATAGAGGATTGATTCCCTTGTAATCATGTCACTAATAAGGGTGCTGGAGGTAAATCTTTTACTGGGTTAACATTATCCGCCTGATAGTTAAGGACCTGAACCTTGGATTAACCACTAAGTAGGCCGTTCTATCAGCAGGGGCAAAGTACTGGGGCTGCTGTATTGCCATTTGGTAAATGGATTCTGGACCATGCAGTAGTTTCTGGTGGGGCTTCTTGATGCCATATTAGTGGGTAATTGTTACAGCTTTACCTTATCATGGGCTATAAAAAAAACAAACTTCTTCACTTCTTTTTCTCTCTTACTTTCCTTCTCTGCCCTGTTCTAAAAAAGTCTGTTGACCTATTCCACAAATCCTAAAACTCCATAAAAAGTCTCCAGAAAAAATACACGATTACACCCAGACCCCAAACTTCCAACATAGACCCCCACTACCATGTCTCTTTCTCCAACATCAGGGGTGTCTGTTTCAATCTTCCAGAGGTTGAAATCCAATAACAGGAGACCGAACCAGACCTATTTTTCCTAAGCAAAACTGGAATTGGACAGACTACTATTTCTCTAGAGGAGTTTGTAATTAAAGGATATTCTAATTTAACATCCAAAATCTGCATGGAATATGTACCTACATTAGAAATGGCTTTCCATGTGGTAGGGACATCTCCAGAGAAGACCCTAAATTGCCCTGTGTGTGCTTTCGGATTGCACTTGCTCACACCACTGCATTTATATTTGCCCTCTGTCGTCCCCATAACAGCGGAGTTACTATCTTTAAGAGCATATCTGAGAAAATTGACCATATCCTGTCTGCTTATCCTTTGGCTAACATTCACATATGTGAAGACTTCAATGGTCACAATGTGGAATGGTTAACCCACTCAAACAAAACAGATGGTAAGGGGAGGTTCTGTCACAATTCTTCATTCTTATGACCTAACTCAGATTGTTCACAAATCCACCCGTGTATCTAACACTGATGGTCAGTATGCAAGTCTTCTAGACCTTTTTCTCACAACTTACCCTGGGATCTTCCAATCACTTATTTGTCTCGGTTAAGATAAAAACAAAATGTAATAAGTCCTCAGAGATATCTCTTCATTGTACAGTATATTGATACTCTATGGCTGATTGGGATAGCTTTCATACATTTATATCAGATCTACCTTTGCGTTCCTTGTTTTAAAAGGATGTGTCCTTTATAGTATCAGACCTGACAGAATGGTTAATTGCAGGTATAGACCACTTCATACCCTCCAAAATATTCCAGCAAAAATCTGACAGCTAGACGTGGGTTTCTCTAGAATGTGCTGCTGCCATTGCGCACAGAAATCACTATTTCTATTGCTTCCAACGTAATAGATGTACTGAGACTAAAGCCGCCTTCATGACTGCCAGCAACCACTGTAAAAGAGTAATAAAGAACGCCAGAGAGTTGTATGCTCAGTCTGAAGTCCAGAGTAGATGAACAGAGGTTTGGTTCCCACCAATTTTGGCAAATAACAAACAGGGTCCTGAATAAAAGTGTGTACTCTATCCCAACCATAATCAATGGACCTGAGATATCTCGTCAGCATTGGGCAAAGCCAAACTCTTTGCAGCTAATTTTACCCTATGCGATCAGGTTCTCTGATTCTCTCTCCTCTGATCTGGATCGTGTGGTGCAATGGGGAAAGAGGTGGCTGGTTAATTTTAATTCATCTAAAATAAAGCTTCAATTTTTCCATCATCAACGCCCTGATTTCTGTCTAGTATCAATTGACATGAATGGCTCTCATCTTGGGGAGACTCCATGTTTTGACAAGCTTCTAGGTCTGACCTTTACTCCTGATCTGAGATGGAACACGTACATCAAATCTGTTGTCAAGGCTGCTGGAAAAATGGTGGGATCGTTCTACCACTCGAGTAAATATCTCACTGCTAATACAATTCTCTACCTGTATAAGAGCCAAGGATGGAGTACTGTTGCCACATCTGGGTAGGGGCTGTTAGAAGCAGCTTATCCTGCCTTGACAGAGTTCAAAATAGAGTTTGTAGCCTAGTGGGGGATGCTCTTTTCTTTCCCTGCAGCCTCTTTCCCACAGAAGAAACGTTGCTAGCCTGTCTCTACTTTATTATTATTTTCATGGCAAGTGCTCGTCTGAGCTCCAATCTATGCCTCCTCCCCCGGCTTGACTTTTACAAAAAACACTTTTCTAGCTGAAACCACTATCAACAATTTCCCCTACTCTTTATCTGTGCCTAAACCTAAATGTAGATTCCATGAACAAAGCTTCTATCTTAGAACTGCACACCTGTGGAACTCTGTTCCCTGCTTTCCAACTGACTACAATATGGTTGTCTTCAAGTCCAATGTGAACAAGTTCTTGATGAGTCATCCCCTTAAGTAATCAAATTTACCAAATTTCTGCTACTAACGATGACTGACATGTTCCCTTTAACCACTGTACACTCATTAACCCATATCCTCGAGTGACCTCCAGGCCTTGATAAGTGGGGACTCCTTTGTAAAAAAAAAAAAAAGACCTACGCAATCTGCATAAATTAAAATATTATGCTTCAGTGCATTATATGACTGAGCAACGCCGGGTGTACAGCTAGTGTGTTAAAAAAGTATTTATCAATGCAATGAAAGAATTTTGCAACACATTAGTAGGAATATTATTAAAATTTATTTTAAAAAAATGTCCAACTGTAATCAGCAAATCAATAAAATCTCCATATCAGAAGTTGAAGTTTTGAAATAATTCTTTTAATAATAATTTTATGCAGATATTTAAGATTAAAGAAAAATTAAATTAATAACCTGGCAGTCATCCACTTTTACTACAGAACTATTTATCAGCCTTGACAAAGTTTGTGTAATAATTTAGATAGGGGAGGTGGGGGAGCTTAATGTGAAGTTGATCACTGTTTTAAAAGTGCAGTGAGTATACATGTAGGTATGCCAGGTTATGAGGTTAGTTGATGTCATTGTTTATATGTGGGCAAGTTTCATACAAGTTTGCACCGAATGCTTGGGAACCATTAAGAAATATTGCATATAACACTCTTGTGGCTTTCAGGCCTTGATAAGCGGTGACTTCCTTGTTTATTTTTCTTCTTTCTCCTTTTTCTTGTTCTTTTTCCCCTCTTATTTTTTTCCCACCCCTTATCTTTTCACTACCGATGGGACGATTCCAATATTTATCTGATACAATTACCGATTCCAATTCTTTATGAATCTCTAAATATTTAACTATGAAGTAGTTATTTTTCCCAATCATTGTAAAAATACATGTTTTTAAATGCGTAAAAAAATACGGGTTTGTATTACTGTACACATAGATTCGAAAAAGTTGTCAAAAAACAAATATATAACAAATAAATATTACCAAAGGCAAGATAAGTTACTTTTCTACCTAACTGGATACATTTTTTTTGTTTTTATTCAATGTAACATGTTTATTCAGCTCGAAAAACATGCAGTGTTTACCGATGTATTGGAAAATTCAAAATGGCGCCCGACACTCTCTTTAACATGGTAGGTTTGGGAAAAGGTGTTATAAATAATAAATTAGACAAAATACTATTAAAAAAACACCGAATATATGTCAACTTATGTCACTGTAACATATAATGAGCGAATTTCTAACAGTATTTTGTCTAGTTTATTATTTATAACATCTTTTCCTGAACTTACCGTGTTTAAGAAAGTGTCGGGCGCCATTTTGAATTTTCCAATACATCGTTAAACACTGTATGCTTTTCGAGCTGAATAAGCATGTTACATTGAATAAAAACACGAAAAATATATTCAGTTAGGTAGAAAAATAACTTATCTTGCCTTTGATAACATTTATTTGTTATATATTTGTTTTTTGACAACTTTTTCGAATCTATGTGTACAGTAATACAAACCCAAAAATACACTTGTATTGGATGATCTATAGATTTTAGTTTTACGATTAGTTAAAAATCAATAAATATTTATTTTTTTTATCATTATTACCAGCAGTGGAAGATTTTGCTTTTAACAAAATCAAATAAAAGACAATTAAAAGAATCGTTTTTTGCATCGGAAAATAGGTACAAATGTTTCCGATTTCGATAAAGTCCCGTTTTTTTTTTTTTTTTTTTTTCCCCGATTCTGATCAACACTTTTCATCTATTTTTGTCTTTGTTTTTCTCCAATTTATCTCCCCTTTCTATTCTTTTCATATTTTCTCTTCCATCTAGGTTTTTGGTTCTTGTGCACAATAGATTAACACACAGAAATACATTCTCAACTTTACATATTAGACTAGCTGTATTTATCTGGTGTTACCTGAGTCTTTTTGTTTTACTTTTTTTTTGGGGGGGGGGTTAATCATTACCTTGCCATGTGTTTTTGACCAAATTATACTTGTTAATAGAATTTTGAAAGTTAAATTATAAAACAAAACTTAAATTTATTTTTCATTTAATAAAAAAAAAGTTATACAACATTACTCGGTTTTCTAAAGTTTTCAAATTTAACCTTATAAAATAATACCTTAAAAAATGTGACTTTTAAATTTTAATCAGCTTAAATTTAGTTATACACAAGACACCATTTGATTGTGTCTGACTAAATCCTGCCTTGTGTATGATTATAACGTCCTTGTTAATGTTAAAAAACTTCAACTCCTGTTTCTGGTTTGAAAAAAAAAAGAACTTTATTCCTCATTTTTCTGCCACGTGTGACTTCGCGTTATGGCTGTGATGTCACCCATGTCTCTAACAAAATCATACTCCTTCTTTCTGACCTGTTTTCTCAAACTTCCTCTTTTTATAGTTTTTCCTTTTTTCTTACCATGACATAACTTTGCACACGGCTCAGCATTTGCATACAGCCACCATAAATTTAGACCAATTAAAATGTATGATCAGCTCCTGCTGATTCAAGCAACTTGATCAACAGGAGCTAATAAAATAAATCATAATTGTCAGTTATTATTTAAAAAATTAAACTTGCATAAAAGTAAACAAATATTTTGTTTACAACTTAAGAGCAGTTTCTTTTTTTTTTTTTTTTGTTTATAAGTTTAACTGGGGATTTTTTAATTTTTTTTCACTAAAAAATTTAGACTCGATTTTCTATAATTTTAAAAGCTGAATATTGTGATTAAATCACAAAACAAGTTTTAAAAAACTTTAAAAGGGATTAGCTAACTCCTAGTTGCCTGAGGCATCTCTACCAGGAAATGCCAAACAGCTCAGCCCAGGTATTTTTGTAGGCCAGTGTTCATTCTTTTTATGTTTGATTCATATTTTTAAAATATTTTCCCTAATCTGAAAAGAAAAAGAAAATTTTTTATTTACAAATTTTTAACAAAAAATAAACATTATACTAGTCCATCTAAATCAAAATTGGTTACTTATTTTAGACATAAGAATCCAAGAAAACTGATACTAATTTTATTTTATGCAGATTTATAATTGTATTTAAAAAAATTTTTTTTTTTTTTTTTCAAACTTTAAAAAAAATCTGGTTTATTTTGGAGATTTTTTTTCCAACCATCAATTAAAAACAAATAGTTATTTACTTGCCTCCCCACTAGGGCACTTAGACACAAAGTCGGTTTTAAATATGAGGAAAATTTAACTCTCTCAAAAGTAGCACACTGGATCGGAAAAAAATTGCCTCAGTCTTTGAGGATTGCATATATATATATATATATATATATATATATATTAAATACTTGTTTCTATTTATTTTGCTTATTTTCAGACTTATTTGCCAGAAATAATAGTTGTCATTAAATTCATTTTGTTGTATATTTTATTAAACTAAACAATATTCAGTCGAGAGATAACACTGCAAGATACTTTTACAATATGTTGTGCTGGTGGATTCCAGAGATTTCATGAGTCGAAGTTGCTTGAATAGCAATTCGTTAGCAGCAGCAATTAGTTTTACATATTAAAAGCGACATGCATCATAAAGATTTTTGGTGTGTGTGTATATATATATATATATATATATATATATATATATATAATTTTTTTTTTTTTAATATAAGGGAATTCTAGATAATCACCCTTTTTTGTTCTCACTAAAAAAAAAAAAAAAAAAATGACGTAGATAAAAACCTGACATTCTCTCTGACGTGCATGTGTACATTCATATTATTGAAAGTTGTTGACAATTAATGGACCCACGGTGGTCACCACGACAGCTCACCTGTTATTAATCGTTCTTCTATTGTCAACAATAAAGTTTTACTCTTTTATTGTTTAATGGTGACATAGAAATTTTGATTTTTTTTTTTTTTTTTTTTTCCATTTCAGACAGACCCAATTCTTTCCCAACTGGTTTCTATCTTCTGTTATTTATGTTGTTTGTTCTGAAATGCTAACAAGAAAAGGGTTTGTCATTTTAAATAACCCATACTTTGCTAACCCAAGGTCATATTGCCCTCCCCTCGCGTTAGTGCAAAGTGGTTATTAACCTAATTTCACCCCCCCCCACACACACACACACGCTCAACACCCCCCACATCTTCACACCTCCCCACTACCACCAGTCAAGTAGTCTGAGGAGAGGTTCTTCTATTAATGCAAGAATAAAAAGGGAAAACACAAAATGTAATAAGAATGTAAGGAAAGTTAATGCTTGAAGTCACAACAATTTGTCGGATGTTTGTAAATAACAAAACTTAATTTTGCTAAATGTATATTCATTCATAGCATGACTGGAGTTATATACATATGATAAAAAATCTATATTCCAAATTTCAAGATGTTGACCATCTTACCGTTTATTTCTTTAAGCATGCTGAAATGTTCAATTCTTGAGAGCACCTGTTTCGTACCACAGAATCATTCATGTAATTATCATGCCAATTTTTAAATTTATTCCACCCTTAACTCATCAGGAGAAAAGGAACTCATCAATTTTAAAAGGAAATAAAGGAGTATGGGTAGTGACCAACATTTCAACATACTTAAAGAAATAAACGGTAAGATGGTCAACATCTTGAAATTTGAAATATAGACTCTTTGTCATTTATTTGTATATGCTCTGTAGTTACATTGAGCTTCATAAATTAAAGGATTGGTATAAATAAAAGGTGAAATCTAATTGAATAAGCATATTTTCCCATAAACATATATTTATTTAAATATTTCTCACGTTATATCTTCCCTCTTTTGGAAATAGGGTACGATTATGAATATCTCCACTATAATATAATCCTTATATATTGTGAAATTTTATGTATGAAAACCAAAGAGGGGGGGATATAACATGAGAAATATTTGGAATCAAGTCTAGCCTTGCTGTTATTTCAGATCATTTGAAACCATAGCAGCAAGTTGTAGTCTCCCCTCCATCAAGGCCAGAAGTTCTGGAGAAATATCAGATATTTTATAATTCATATGCAAAACTAGGAAAAATAACTATGATTGAAACATTTTATGGTTGTAAAAAGTGCCAAAAATAGGTTCTGGATGATGGATGATCCCCTTAATGTGTGACCTTAAGGGCAAATGTGACTTTTTGGCAATTATATATATATATATATATATATATATATATATATATATACACACTGGTAGTCAAATTGAATATTGAAATGCTTATATCTTTGGTTCTATGGGATGAAATTACATGAAAATTTGCAGGCTTTTTTAAGATTATAATTCTATTATATGGTTAAAATTTTATGATAATTGGTAACAAAGAGCCTATATTTTCAAACCAATAAAATATGCTCAAATTTGCCTACATTTATGTGTGTGTCCTGGCAAGCCAGCTTCGGTTTTGCTCCTTTGGGATGAATTTTGGTTGGGTTCTTTTTGCTTGATTGTCTCCCCTGACGCCTTGCCAGGCCACTAATATATAGATCAATCATCTAGATCCAGTTTTAATAGAAAATATCTCTTGTACCTTGCCAAATGATTTTTCAAGCATAGGTTGTCTGCCTTGTATTTGACTAGATGATAATAAAACAGGGAAATTCATTAACAACATTGACTCAGTGAACCTTCTCATTTCATAGTAATTCTTCTAGTTGTAAAATTGTTAAATAAATTATTTATATTGCTGATCTCCATAGAATCATTTTCGTCCATTTCTTTCTTCATATTTTTGTTTTACCATCCACATAAAGCACTTCACAACACTTGTTTGCTCCCTGTGCAAACCGGATAGCATTATAAAAGGATAGCGTTGCTCACTTAAACAGGTTGAAGACACAGACGAGATTTTTATGTGATAAATCCTGAAGTAGCAAAAGGATTACATCATTAATCAAGACAAAATAGGAAAAAGAATGGATAATTCTCAGTTTAGCTGTACAGTGATTAATTATAGTGGATATATTTTATATGCATGTTTGTCAGACAAGTTTAAAACTTGTGAGGAAATATTCTCCTTTACAACAGTAATTTATTCAGAAATTTATTTTTTTTTTTGAGTAGAGATAGACAGAAATTTACAATTTATTTCATATTTAAAACTATATTTGTCTTATTTAAAATAAATACATTAGAAAAATACTGTTATTAATTGGGACAGCATATTGCAAGCTACTTCCCGTTCTCATTATCAATACCCAAGATCAGCAGTCTCCAAACTATGGTCCGCAGGTCAGATCCGGGCTGCCACAGTCTTTAATCCGGCCTGCAGAACTCTGATGGAAAACATAAAAATAAAATATGTGAAAATCGCGTTGTTTTGTTTTTTGTTTTTTTTTTTTTGTTCAGAAAGTGATGAAAAGATGAAGGTTTTGGAGAACCAGTTTTGACTAAAAATCAAACCTAATGAGCAAAATTGTATTAAACATGTCCAGGTCATTTAAAAAAATTTTTTTTTGCTTGCGTAGCTTTAGAAAGTCCACAATATGGCTCTCGTTCAAAAACTTTGGAGACTGCAGCCCTAGATAGTGATGTGTCGAACCCCATTTACACTATTAGTACCAATTCTCCTTTTAAGATTTCATGCAAACCTGTTGCACTCTATGCCATTTTGTCACATATTATCCAATTTGTTTCTCTTCAGTCTATTATTTGTCTATTTTAATTTATTTAGATCTTATTTTAAAAAAAAATAAATAAATAAATAAAACCGAATACAATAACGTCAAAATTTAAATATGTCCTTTTCTGTTTCTGAATTTGTTTTAGATGAAGATTGATTATTCATATTATTTGGAGTCTTCAGACTACTGTTCTCCTATTGAATGTTATTTTCACAATGTTTCAGTCGATATAACCTCTGACCTTCTTCAGGTGTATCTTGTTGAATTCTGGAATCTTTTTGTCAAACTCCGGAATCTGCACAGAATTTCAAACAAAACCCTTTATTTAATCCACGGGGGTAGCATGCTCTTTTTCTGTCAGCCATGACTGGATAAAAATCCTAAGTAATTTACAATTGTATTTTGAGTGTTGGCCACACTGAAGATTGAACATTTAACCTCCATAAAAATGTAACTTACAACTGAAGGTTGTTGATTGGTTAGATTAAGTCATGTGACATTGGGAAATATATTAATTTAGATTGGCTGCTGTCAAAATTTTGGCTTTCCTAAACACAATATATACTCTTCATAACGGAAATGTTTTGCTAGGAAATCAGGAATATTCTTGGCTCGTAAAAAACGGATACTATAACATTTGTACTTGTTAGGGTTGATGAAATATTTTTACTGGTGATAATTTCTTTTGGTTATCATTTTAAATATTCTTGTTTTGTATATCGTTAAAATTAAAATGTACTCTATTCAATACACCATGGGTTTTTGCGATTCTCCTGAAAAAAATTTGAGGTTACATTAACTAAAAGGTTTAAAAATAGCATGCAAAATGAGAACAGTAGTCTGAAGAATACAAATGATTCATACTGTCCCCCTCTTAGAATTTTAGTTGCCTGAAACCTTTTCACATTGGATCATATGCATTGCATCATATCTTTGATTTTAAAGATATTGTGATTAAAAATAATAAGCAATGTTTGGTTGTTTAAAATGTTGAAGTTTTCATAAATACCTATCACTGTCAGCAAAGAGGTACATATTTAACCAAATGGATACGATTGTGGATTAAGTGATCTGCAATGCAAACTGAAATCAATTCACAGAGATCATGAACATTTTGATAGTAAAATAAATCGAAAACATTGTTTGAAGCAAAAATCTTACAATTTATCTATATTCTATTGGAGATATTTTTTTTTAACTTTCTAATAAGTTTTAAATTTATTTCGCTGTTTGTATAAAGAAAAAGCAATTAATCAAAATGTTATTTTCTTAAATTGGCTTTGAAACAATTGTAAAAGAAGTTTTGCTACAAATTTCCTTTGAAATTAGCTAACAAGAAAGCTATCGTTTTACATTTTTGTAAAATGTTTTTCCAATTATATTTCACTCTTTGTGTATATCAATCTTTTTTGTTTAGAAACTCAATGTATGAATGTATACTGAAGAGTATATGCACTGAAAAGAGATGGTATTGACATAATAATAACCGTTTGTTTCTGCATAAGGGAACGGATCTGTAAAAAATGTACTGAAATTTTAAGATGCTGGAGGAGCTGTTTTGCATGAAAAGTAAATATTTGAATTTTGTAATGTAACTATACTGTTATTTTATATATATATATATATATATATATGTGTGTGTGTCTGTGTACGGCACAATCACGTTGACACACCGGTTCTCACCAGATCACCGAAGTTAAGCAACGTTTAACCTTGCTAGTACCAGATGGGTGACCATTTGGGAAGGCTAGGTGCTGTATGTACTTTCTGGGAAGGTTGGGTGTGGGGCCAGCACCCTCACCCTGTAAAAAGAACTCCTCACTACAAAAGCATCTACAAAAAGTTGTAAATGGCCTATGCCTCTCCAGAGGCTCAAAGGCTATGAATGGATGGATAGATGGATGGAGATATATATATATATATTCCAGGTAGAAAGATATCCAAAAATTAAGAATAATTGAATTTTAACAAGGGTCGTTAATAGTGCTCAATCAAAGAAAGGAAATTATATTCTTTTTTATTATTCTTTATTTAAATACAGGCATATCTTGCTATGATGTGCAGACCGTTTCAATCATAATTGATCTTATCAGTCAAGACTTTTTAAAAATCCAAAAATTGAAAAGGGGTTCAAGACCATTTTCAATTTAAGAGATCTTAAGATCATTAACCTTTCTTCATGCCAGTCATGGCAAAATATATTTTCTCTCCTCTTAAATTGAAAATGGTCTTGAACCCATGACCATTTTCAATTTTTTGGATTTTTAAATCTTCTTGCCTGATGAGATCAATTATGGTTGAAGCAGTCTGCACATGACTGTATTTACATAAAGAATAATAAAAAAGAAATATATATATATATATATATATATATATATGATGAAAATGATGGAAATAGTATTCCGACAAAATAGAGAAAAAATAAAAAGGAACAAACCGTATTATGTGTTCATCGTTTTGTCTTTATTTCATCCAGAGGAAATCTCGAAATAAAGACGAAACGTTGATGAACACATAAAACGGTTTGTTCCTTTTTATTTTTTTTTTCTCTCTCTATCTATCTATCTATCTATCTATCTATCTATATATATATATATATATATATATATATATATATATATAAAATTAGGTATGTGTATGCATTATATTTGTATGATCAAAATTAGAATAAAGATTCTAGACATAAGGTTTAATATCATTATATCGTGACTAATCTTAAAATTCGTGAAATCCAGTTCTTGCTAGTTTGTTTTTTATTATTAATGCACATCCTTACACGAGGTCATGTGAGGTTATGATGACTTTCCTGTTGAGAGAAAATAAAAGGTTTCAATTGTTGTAAATATTTATCTTTTAACCTTGACTGCATGTTTAGTGTTTGCCATACGCTGAGTTTCCTCTTGTGTGAAAGCATTTGTCATGCTCTCATCACATCCATCTAATGAATCCAATCCTACAATAAAACATGAACCTCTTCACAAAAATATATCGTTGAAGAGGAGAGAGAGAAAGCTAAAGATTAAAAAAATTAAAAATAAACTTTGATAACAGAATATAGAGCAAGGTTGATTGATTTCAAGTAAACTTCATTTGGCTTTTACTAACCGCATTGAACCCAAGTTTTTTTTATTTTTCCACCCAAACGATTCAGGATCATGTCTGTTAAGGACTATGTTGGAGATGAGCAAGATGTCTGTTCACATTACATTTAAACTCTTACATGTTAGTACAATCAGGAAAGCAGGAAATAGTGACGGAATTATGTGTAGCAGTTCAACTCAAGAAGCATTTTTTTTTTTTTTTAAACTCATATTCATCTCAAACAAGGCATATTGGCACTTGAAATGTAAGCAGATACTATTTGGGATCGTATTTAACAGGGTACTGTAGATAGTTGAGAAGTAAGACGTCTGTTCACATTACATTTAAACTTCTGCAGGTTAGTAGAGTTAGGGAAGCAAGAAACAGGGTGGGAATACCAAAGTCTAGCTGTCCAAGGAAAGAAGTTATTGGAATAGAAGACTTTCCGGCATCTAGAGACCTCAACAGTAAAGGGGGATTTGCTACTTAGCAGGTTAGTTGGGAGTATTTCCATCGTTGAGGCACATGTGCTATGAGTTTGTCAGATCATATTCTATTAAAGTACTTGTAAAACAGACACACGGATGCAACATTGCAGCGATCGGACAGAGGTTGGAGCTTGGCTAATAAAGCAGGATCTACTTGATTTGAGACTTTTTTTTTTTTGATCCCCGACAAAAGGAGGGTAGACCTATAAATTCACCCTTGTTTGTTCGTCCGCACTTTCCTCAATAACTACGCATTGGAATTTTTTGAAATTTTGCACAAACATTAAACGTGATATGAGTAAAAAAAAAAGTAACAGAACGGATTTTCCAGAAAAACTCCGGTTGCTGTATTGTTGTTAACCTGCTTAGCCACTGTAAAAGTCTCCCGTGAAAGTCTCGCAAATATTTATTATATTTATATGTTATTTATCAATTGTATATATACTATTAAATTGAAATGTACAGATAGTTATCTATGTGCACTTGTTTATCATCTGGAACTCCATAGGAAGGCCGTTGATTGGTTAGATTAAGTCGTATGACATTGGAAAAGATATTTAGATTGGTTGCTGCCAGAATTTTAGCTTACCTAAACACTTAACGTATACTCCTGATAACGAACATGTTTTACTAGGAAATTGGAAACTTCTTCATTTTTGGCTCGTAAAAAAACGGACACTATAATATTTGTACTTGTTAAGGCTGATCAAATTTACTAGTGATAAGTTCTTTTGGTTATCATTTTAAATATTCTTGTTTTGTACATTGTCAAAGTTAAAAATGTACACCTGTTTAACCATTTGTCCGTCTTTCTTGCAGGTGTGCATCTGACTTCACTGGTCTCAAGGATCAATCAACCACCAACAACATAGTGCACAAGTTCATTATTCATTATAATGATCTTTTTGCTGACGAGAACGAACCAGGAGTATCTGCTTGGACTGCTGAAGTAAGTAACTTCATAACACCCCTCTCCTACACATACACAATTGTATTATTCAAACTAACTATTCTTCCCTTGATTATTGATCCCCCTGCAAAGGAGGGATTGGACCTAATAATTCACTTATGTCCGTTCATTTGTTCACATTTTCTCAGTAACCACTCCTTGAATTTTTTTTAATTTTGCACAAACATTAGTTATGGTGAAAGTAAATTTTTGCTAAAATGGATTTTCCAAGATAACTCTGATGGCCCCCTAGGGAATATTAAAGGAGTAAAATTGTCTTGAAATCGTTCATGTGTTTATTTGTTTGCACTTTTTTCAATAACCATAACTTTTAAATTTTTTCACAAATATTAGTCATGGTGAAAGTAAATTTTTCACTCGTGGAAGGGGACCTTGCATGCTCGGTTTGTGTGTGTGTGTTTTTTTTTTTTACAATAACTTTCTCTCTCCAGATGCATTTTTGTTGCACTCTGGAACCTGGGTAGAATATTGAACTGATTCCTTTATGTAATCTACACAGGATTGGGTGGGTGGGTGGGGGATAAATTGTTTTCGTTCCACCAGCCATGAACGGGTAGAAGTGTTAAGTTTTATTTTATTTTTACCTAATATCACGTGTAGTGAGGATTGAATATTCAACCTCCAGATGAATCTCTTTCCGCTGCATCACATCTGGTGCTACCAGATCAGGCTGTCTGAAAATACCGGCCTCCTGACCAAAAATGCGCCAAACATTGATTTTTATTTATTTGCAGACTGCTATCCTCCTCTTCATTGTTGTTGTTGTTTCACCACGTTTCGGTCAATCTCTGGCCATCATCAGTTGGTTAACTGCGATGAGATTGAAAGGCTTAATCTCTTAACTGTATCTTCAGTAATTACTGCTTTCCATAGTTGCTGTTATCTCCTCACGTTTGACCAACTAATCCTCTAGCCTGCTTTTAATAGGATTGAAACCGCTATCTTCAGAGAATGTTCACCTGGAACCATAGACTCAACGCCTTTATCCACTGTGCCATTGGCTCTTAAAAAAAAAATATATATATATATATATATATATATAATAAACATTGATATTCTTTCTTTCTTTTCCAATTGCAAAACTCATTTATGTTCTGCAAAGCCAAAAATTAAAACAATTTACGCCTACAAAACTACCAAACTAAACAACATGATCCAATATTTTGAAGATATAAAGCACTTAAAGCATAAAACTTTTTTCTCTAAAATTACTGGATTTGGCATTAAATAACCTGCCAATGGTTGATATGCCATAAAACAAAAATATTTCAAGATATAAAGAACTTGACGCATAGTTACTTTTTCCAAAATTACTGAATTCAGCATTAAATAATCTAAAATTGGTTGATATGTCGTTAAACAAAATGACCAGACCAAACTGTTGCATTATCGGTCCATGGTTAAACACAGTAATTAAAGAAAAAAAAATTACCTTGCAAATTATAAAGTAATTTTAGTATATGAATCGCTTTTGAAAGGAAAAAGTGTTCTTCTAACGATGACTATACGGATCAAGCATTGTATTCATCCTGCGGATCAGGAGTTATTATTAGGAGTCTATTAGAAAAACTTCTTTTTAATTTTAATTTTTTTTCTACAGAGTGGAACGATAAAGTTGTTGCCCTAAAGAAAACTACACTGCAGCTTTATTTTAAAACTTTTATTGAAAAAATAGATTCAGGTAACTTATGTAGTAGAGCTGACATCTATTCAATGTAACCGCCTTCAGCCTCAATTACCACCTCTATACAAGTCTGGAACTAGGAGCATGCCTTTTCCATAAATGCCGCAGGAGCTTGGTAAATGGCAGCAATGAGATTAGTTTTGGTGTTGTGGGAGGTCATGTTGGTGATGTTCTTGACATATGAGCAAGTGAAGTAGTTGAATGGGTTGAGGTAGGAGGGGGGCAGTTAGAGAAGGGTACAAAGTCATAGCACTACTTCTGAAGCCAAGCCTGGGTCTCTTTAGACTTGTGGGCTGGCGCTGAGTTCTGCTGCCATATCCAGGGTCTTCCAGTGGCCACCTAATTGCACCAAGAGATAACCACATTCTTCAGCACATCCAAGTGGACCTTGGTGTTGACTTTGAAGCCGATTTCGAAGATGTGAGGTTGCATGATGCGGTCCTCACTTGAAACCGCACCAAAGACCTTAACCGTGGCTGGAAACTTTGTTTTTATCATCCCGGGCATATCCCTGTTATTGGTGGCAATCCAGCAATGCATTTTGAGAGTGCTGACAATGGTTCTGTTGTCATAACTTGGACTGGTAGAGCATGAATTGTACAGCGGCATCTCTGATCTCACTTGTTGAACATTGTGTCGCTTTCAGACATGATAGACGGCTCCCATTACTCTTGGGATTTGTACACAACTGGCCAACTAGTAGATGGTCTGCAACAAAATTAAGAAAACCGGTTTTCATCAAATGGAAATGGAAGTGTGTTGTCTTTTCTAGAGCGACAATTTTATCGTTCCACCCTATACTCCAGCAAAAAATCACAACTGACTTTAAAATGAGTTAGGTTTTTTTTTTTTTTTTTTTTACATAGGCATCACCACATTATCAAGGCCAAGAGGCCACTCAAGGATAAGGGTTAAAGAGTGTACAGTAGAAATTGGACAATATAGTAATCATTAGTAATGAAAATTTGGTAAATTTGATAACTTATATGGAACGGCTCATCAAGAACTTATTTACGTTAGACTTGAAGACAACCATATTGTAGTCAGCCGGAAAGCAGGAAAACGGAAGACAATTCCACAGGCGTGCAGTTCTAAGAAAGAAGCTTTGTTCATGGAATCTACGTTTAGGTTTAGGCACAGATAAAGAGTGGGGGGAATTATTGATAGTGTTTACAGCTAGACGAGTGTTTCTTGTGAAAGTTTGGCGAGGGGGGACCATAGATTGAAGCTCAGTCAAACACTTTCCATGAAAATAACGATACATCAGAGACAAACTCGCAACATCTCTTCTGTGAGATAGAGGTTGCAAGGAGGAGAAAAGGACATCTCCTACGAGGCTACGAAGTCTATTTTGAACTCTATCACGGCAAGACAAGTCGTTTCTAGCAGCTCCTGCCCAGATGTGGCAACAGTATTCCATCCTTGGACGTACCTGGCTCTTATATAGAGAATAGCATCAGCAGTGAGATATTTACCGGATCGATAGAAAGATCCCACCATTTTTCCAGCGGCCTTGGCAACAGATTTGATGTACGTGTTCCATTTAAGATCAGGAGTAATGGTCAAGCCCAGAAGCTTGTCAAAACTTGAGGCCTCCTGAAGACGAGAGCCATTCATTTCAATTGATGCCAGATGTGGATCAGAATGTTGATGATGTAAAGAGAGAAGCTTGGTTTTAGATGCATTAAAAGTAATCAGCCACTCCTTTCCCCATTGTACTACATGCTCAAGATCAGAGGAGAGAGAATTGGAGAGAACTTGGTCGTTTACTGACTTAGATGTGCTACCATAAATGGTAGTGTCGTCAGCATAAATGTCTACAAATGATGTAAGGATGTGATTTGGAAGATCATTAATGTAGATCAGGAAAAGAGTTGGGCCCAGGATGGACCCCTGAGGGACACCGGCATTAATACTGTGAGCTTCTGATTTTTGCCCTTCAACTACTACTCTTATGAACCTATCAGACAGAAATGATTTAATAATTAAGAAGACTTTTCTAGCTATACCATAGCTAGCGATCTTATGAAGTAAACCTTTATGCCATACCCTATCAAAGGCTTAAGATATGTCAAGAGCAATTGCCCTAGAAAGATTGCCACCGTCGAGAGATTTGCTAATCCTATGCGATATAACTGTAAGCACATCTGCTGTAGATCTAGCAGAACGGAAACCATATTGAGTGTCACTAAGAAGGTTATTTTTGTTGAGATGGTTGATTACTTCTGTATTTAACACAGATTCTAGCAACTTACTCATGACGCACAGGAGACTTATTGGCCTGTACTGAGAGGGGGATGAGCGATCACCTGAATTCTTAAATACAGGGCATACTGATGAAATTTTCCAGGGAGATGGGAAACTATTCTCCTTAAGACAACATTTAAACAGTTTTGTAAGTATGGGCGCTAGTTCAGGTTGAAGTTTTTTGAGTACTATAATTGGAATACCGTCAGGGCCAGTTGCTTTACTGGAATCAAGGTTTTTGATTAGCTTGGCAACATCACGTACAGATATACGTATATCACATAGCGTGTTTTCTGATACAGGAGGAAATATTGGGGGTTGGCGGCCTTGGTCGCAAAGGGTAGAATTAGCTGCAAAGTTCTTGACAAAGAGTTTGGCTTTGTCTGATGCTGATGAGATTACCTCAGGTCCATTGATAATAGTTGGGATGGAGCACACGCTTCTGTTCAGGATTCTGTTTGCTATTTGCCAAAACTGGTGGGAACCAAGCCGCTGCTCAGCTACTTTGGACTTGACGGACTGAGCATACAACTCTCTTGCGTTCTTTATTACTTTCTTACAATGGTTGCTGGCAGTCCTGAAAGTGGCTTTAGTTTCCATACATCTATTACGTTTGAAGCAGTGGAAAAAGTGATTTCTGTGCGCAATGGCAGCAGCACATTCTGGAGAGAACCATGGCTGGCTGTTAGGTTTTTGCTGAAACTTTTTAGAGGGTATGAAACGGTCAATACCTACAATTAACCATTCCGTCAGGTCTAATACTATAGAGGACCACATCCTTTTTAAACATGGAATGCAGAGGTAGATCAGATATAAATGTACGGAAGCTATCCCAGTCAGCCTTAGTGTATCGATATACTGTACGATGGAGAGGTACGTCTGGGGACTTATTACATTTCATTTTTATCTTAATTGATACAACAGAGTGATCGGAAGATCTAAGAGGTGACAGAACAGAAACTGAACATAGTTCAGGGCAAGTTGTGAGAAAAAGGTCTAGTAGGCTCGCATACTGGCCGTCATTGTCGGGCACACGCGTGAGTTCCTGAACAATCTGAGTGAGGTCATAGGCAATGGAGAAATCATGACGGAACCTCCCCTCATCATCGGTCTTGTTTGAGTGGGTCAACCATTCGGCGTTGTGAACATTGAAGTCTCCACATACGTGAATGTTAGCTGAAGGATTAGCAGATAGGACTTGGTCAATTTTCTCAGATATGCTTTGAAAGATAGTAACTCCGCTGTTGTGGGGGCGATAGAGAGTAAATATAAATGCAGTAGTGTGAGCTAAAGCAACCCGGAAGCACATATAGGGTAAGTTAGGATCTTCCCTGGAGATGTCCCTACCACATGGAAAGCTATCTTTAATATAGGCACATATTCCATGCCCATGGCGATCTTGGGGGTCAGATTTAGAAGTTAAGTTAGAGTATCCTGTAATTGCAAACTCTTCTAGGGAAATAGCCTGTCTAATGCCAGTTTCACTTAAAAATAAAAGGTCTGGTTTAGTCTCCTGTAATTGGGTTTCAACCTCTGGAAAGTTAGAACGTAGACCCCTGATGTTGGTGAAGGAGACATGGTAGTAGGGGTCTACGTTGGAAGTTGGAGAACCGGGTTTAATTGTGTATTTTTTCTTGAAACTTGTCATGATGAAATTTTGGAATTTGTGGACTAGGTCGTCAGATTTACTTAGAACAGGACAGAGAGGGGAAACTAAGAGAGAAAAAGAAACAAAGAATTTTTTTTTTTTTTTGTAGCTAATGATAAGGTAAAGCCGTAACAATTACCGACTAGTATGGCATCGAGAGGCCCCACCAGAAGCTACTGCATGGTCCAGAATCCATTCACCAAATGGCAATACAGCAGCCTCAGTACTTTGCACCTGCTGATAGGACAGCCTCCTTAGTGGTTAATCTAAGGTTCAGGTCCCTGACTATCAGGCGGATTACGTCAGCCCAGACAAAACGTTTACCTCCAGCACCCTTATTAGTGACATGGCTACAAGGATAGACATAGAAACAGAAAATTTCCGCCATCTCTGCCAACTGTTCGCGCAAAATACTGCCAACCTAGAAAACAGCTTTTTCTTCTCCCTTTGTCAGAAAAATCACTCATTAAAAAATGAGGACTGAGGGACAAATAAGAAGAAGCGAGAGTAACAGGAGCTGGCGATAACGCATCCACAATGCGTTTTCTATTCTCCATTAAAAAAAAAAAAAAAAATTATTAAGTATTGTACTTAATAAAAATCCAACAGACGTGTTTAAGGGAAAGTATGGTGATAGATTCCCCTCTCACGAACTAAGAATGAGTACAAATTCGTAATCTATTTTTGCAATCAACTTGGTAGATAAACATTTATGGACGAGAAAAAAAGCTAGCATTTAATACAACAGAAACACATAAATTAAATACTGAAATAAAATGTAGTTATTAATATTTGAATCTAAAAATAAAAAGTGCGAATTAATATTGAAATCACTTATCTCAAAAACACTTCCGTCTCCAAAATGCAAACTAGTGAAGAATTTAACTTTTAATAGCGTTCAGAAGATTTTTTTTTTAAATTAACCGTTAAAAGAAAAGCGTGATTTTATTCTGAACTTTAGCTAGTCACGTTTTAAGAAACTTACGATATAAAAGAAAAGCGGATCAGGGGGGGTTCTTCCGAAGTTAGTTGGTGACGTTATAAGTAATTGCGAGATAAGATGGAAGCCAGAATTTAGGGGTGGGGACTGAAAAGGATAATATAATGGATTGATTATACAATATTTAAGATCAACTCGGTAGATAAATAAACATTTATGGACGAGAAAAAAAGCTAGCATTTAATACAACAGAAATACATAAATTAAATACTGAAATAAAATGTAGTTATTAATATTTGAATCTAAAAATAAAAAGTGCGAATTAATATTGAAATCACTTATCTCAAAAACACTTCCGTCTCCAAAATGCAAACTAGTGAAGAATTTAACTTTTAATAGCGTTCAGAAGATTTTTTTTTTTTAAATTAACCGTTAAAAGAAAAGCGTGATTTCATTCTGAACTTTAGCTTGGATATTTTTAAATTCTAGGCAGTCACACCTCATACCTTCTGACTTCGTAATGCTAATTTAGAGATCAATACTTTTTTTTTATGCTATTAACGTGCTAATGTTTTAGTGTAATTGTAGATTTGGTAAGCTCTATACTGTGGCAAAAGCCAAGCAGTACAATCTAAAATGAAGTTGGAATTATGTGCACATGTATTGTCAAAAACAGAATGGCAACGAAGGGAAAAAAAAAACCTTTCATATGCAAATCTTGGGGGGCAATTAGTTAAATCCGGGTTTTTTTTCATAGCAAGCTATTACTTTTTTTTTTTTTTTTTTTTTTTTTTTTTTACAATTTTATTTGAGTGTTTGTTGGCAAAAAAATATTCCCACTTTTTTTATATGAACTTCATAAATTGAAATTTTGCCTCAGATTTTTCTTCCCCAAATCTTTTAGTTTTTGGGATCTTTAAAAAAATTTGTTGAAAGAATCCATGTTTTTGCAAAGGTATTCCTATGAAAGATTTTTTTCTAGTTACAAAAGTGTTGTCCACTAAAGTGATTTTTTTTTTTTTTTTTTTTTTACTTCAAAAATTATATCAATGATTTAAAAAAAAAAAAAAAAAAACTTCCCTTATTCTTCCATTCAAACCAACAACAAAAAAATAATCGGTTGCCAAGTGTGGATCCTATTTCTATTAAATTTCATCTTTCGTGTTTGGTTTGAATCAAGTAGCCATGTGTCAGACAAATTACTATTTAGGTCTGATTTTCAAAATCTGATACAATAAATTTATCTTAAATACTTGTTTACAAATGTCACCCCTGCCCAATTCCTTGATTTTTTTTTTTTTTTTTTCCCTTCTCACCTTTTGTATTTGCAAATGGAAGAAACCTGGAATGTTATCTCAAAAGATATCGCTTAAAAAATAAGATCAAATTCACACAGAGTTCAGAAAGAAGTGAAAGTTTAAACATTCTAATGAACTTTTAATCTTGTCAACTTAAGAAGGCGATAGCTTCTTTGCATATTTGATAACGTAATTTACTTTTGTTTCTAAATTTATTTTTAAAATAATTTTTGATTTACAAAAGAAAATGTATGTCATGATTGTATCAGCTAATCTGTTTCATAAAATATGCAATTGCCTTATAGAATTTCTATCTTAATAAAGTTAGATGTGGTTATGTAGTTGTGTGGTTTTTAGATGACTCCTAGCTTTTCATGGAGAAAAAATACTCTACTACTTATTGTCATAGACTAACCAGGAACTAAATTAGTAAGAGAAAGGTAAGAAAAAAAAAATTTTCATTCTCGTTCCAACAAGACTAAAATTAGATTAAACAATCAGTCAGCTGCTGATGACATTTCTTCTTTTTTTTTTTTTTTTTTTTTTTTTTAATCTATTGAACAAGTTGCTAGAAGGGGGGAGGTTTCTTAAAATGTAATGTGACTGAGGATGTCTATATAAAGATGAGAAAGAAAGATGCTATGTCCTTCTTTTTAACCACTGTATTTTATCTGTGTTCCCAGCCAGTGCCAAGTATTCTTGCTTAGTATACAGGATGGAATTGTTAATTCTCATTGAGGTTGTGTTTAGTTTAATGGGTATTCTTGATAAAATCGTCTACAGTGAGTTTCAATCCAATTGAACCTTATTGCGATTCTCTAAGCAATGAAGAAATGTTGAAATATCATCTGGGTAGGAGTACAAAACAGACTTTGTGGCTTAGTGGGGGATGCCCTTTTCTCTTCCTTGCAACCTTTCTCCCACAGAAGAGATGTTGCGAGCATATCTTTGTTTATCGTTATTTCCATGGCAAGTGCTTGTCTGAGCTCCAATCTCTGGTCCTCCCTCGCCAATCTTTCTCGAAAAACACCCGTCTAACTGAAACCACTGTCAATAATTTTCCCCATTCTTTATCTGTGCCTAAATCAAAACATAGATTCCATGAACAAAGCTTCTTTCTTAGAACTGCACACCTGTGGAACTCTCTGCCACGTGCCTGTTTCCTTCCTGACATCAACTTGGAGGTCTTCAAGTCCAACATAAACAAATTCCTGATGAACCGCCCCCTTAAGTAATGACACTTTATCAAATCTCTGATACTAACTATTATTACGATACTATCCCATTGATTACTGTACACACAATAACCCTTATCCCTGAGTGGCTTCTGGGTCTTGATAAGTGGTGACCTCCATGTAAAAAAAAAAAAATTATTTAAAATGCAGAAAAAAACTATTCATTTTTAGATATTTTGTGCAATTCTAGTCTTTGTATAAAAGAATTGATAAAGTTTTGAAAGATTTCCTTTATCCTTTCATATTTTTATTCAAAATATTTATTCTGTAAAAATGCTGAACGAAAAACAAAATTTCAAATTCCATTTGAACATTTTTTTACCCTCACTTTTTTCTTTTAAACATTGATTCATGTAACTTTAAGTTAAGATTCTTTTTAAAATCTCAGCAGGAAAGCTCCAAATATTATTGCCGGAATTGCATTTTTAAGACTTGGAGTCCCAGATCCTGTCACAACTATGTGATTAATTAATGGTTGATTAAGCCATATGAACACTCATATAAAAGTTGTGACTTAAAAGTCCACGTCTGCTTCTTTTTTTTTTTTTAATTTCAACATTTGTTTTTCTACTCCTCACATATTTGCTAAGTGCCCCTTTTAGGAAGATTGACATGTTTGCATATTTTGGCATATTACTTGAAAGCATGAATGTGACCCAACCTCCTATGGTGATCAAATTTTCCATTAATAACGGTTATAATAGTTAAATTAGAACTTTTCTTATATGAACAATCCCGGGCAACACTCAATTGCCCTGTTGACTCCATTTATTTGTTTGATGATGCAACTAGACTAAGGAAAAGTAGCTTCAATTAACAGATTTGGGATGGATAATATTTAATAATGATATTGTTTTGCAAAGAAAACAATTACTTTCGAGAGGATAGTATGAAAAGTATTTTAAATTTTGGGAACAGTATCTGGCCCTGAGGTCAACTAAGAATGATCAGCGTGGGAACAAATTCAGTGGAAATTTACTTTGATACGCGATTATGCATATATGGAGCCAATCAGAAGAGAAGGGGAGATGTCGTAACGACCCCTGATTGGCTAGTTTGGGTTGGGAGAAGCACCCCCCCTCTCCCCAATATATATATAAGCTTATCCACAAGTGATTTTTAGGGAGTTGAGCAGTAGAATCAAGGCGAATTGAACAAACAGCCACTGACTGCTGGGAAAATATGCCAAATTGGAATACTGCTGACAATCTCTCTCTCTCTCTCTCTCTCTCTCTCCCTCCCTCTCACTCTCTCCCCCTCTCCCTCTCTTTCACTCTTTCTCCCTCTCCCTCTGAATAATATTTTCATCACATATCGTATTTTGCACAAACTAAAATAGATTTGTGTTGGTGAAAATGCTCACTGCCCATACTCTTGCTTAATATCACAGCAACAAAGACTCCTGCCCTATCCCTGCATTTGCAGACTGCTGGTGACAACATAGGAAGAAAAGAAAGTCAGATTCACATAATTGTGGCTAGAAGTTTTCCACCTATCGGCTTTACGATAGGCAAAAATTGAATTCAGTATTATGGGTGAATGGTTCTCCAAGTGAGAGCACTGTCGGTTGCAGATGATGCTACACTTGTTGAACTGTGGACTCTGAAGTGATTTAATTCCAACTGCCTATACAATTATCTCCTACAGTGGTGTTATATTAGTATAAGTGCTACCGGTCGCAGAAGAAGCGACATGTGTTAACTGAACTCTGAAGTGATTTAATTTCAACTGCCTATACCTTTATCTTGGTACAGTGGTATTATATTAGAATTTTGTAGTCATAGTTTTTGTTAATATTATTTGCTATAAAAAATAAAACCAACGACTGGAATTTTTACTTCTTGTTTCTGTGAAGGAGTTTGCATTGCTACCAGACCAGACGGTCAACTTTAGATGGTTCCAGAAAAATAACTATCAGGAGAGGAGTGCCTACCTCCTCACCAGAAAGAGGCCTGTTGCCTGCGAATCAACAACAATCACAACGTGGCGTGGGCCGCACGTGTCTCCCTAGATCAACGGACATTTCTTGTTGAAACAGAATAACCAGAATCCCTCATCAAATGTGTAGATGATCAGGCCAAACTGACGTCTTAGAAAAGTTATTCTGAGTGATCAGAATAACTTTTTGGGGGCATTCTGTGATTGGAAAGGCCTAACACGAACTCAGATACTGGGGTTAATCTCGGTTATCAGTGCCAGACCTGATATAATCTTTTTGTTATAACCATCTTTTCAGGTTATATGAATAAATCCTGTTTATATATATATATATATATATATACATACAAAGTATTGTGCGTGTTTGTATAAAACTCTTACAGCCCAAACCACTGGAACGATCATGACCAAACCTGGCATGATGATTGTCCCCCTCCCAGGGATGATGCACACCATTTTTCAAGGTTAAGGTCAAACGTTGTCATAGCTTATGTTTGAATACTCTCCTACAGCTCACATCACTGAACCAATCATGATCAAACCTGGCATGTTGATGGTCCCCCTCCCAGGGATGGTGCACGCCATTTTTCAAGGTCAAGATTAAATGTTATGGCCGGGACTTTGTTAGTATTTTATAATTCAGCTTTTAGTTGTATTTTGCGTGTCTTTTTTGTTTCCATGTAAAAATAAACTGATAATACTTCTATATTATCTGTGCAATATGTTCTTTATATGCTAATCATAAATGAAATGAATATCATTTTAAAATACATGAATTACGTTTATCAACAAATTGTTTGATTATTTTCTCTTTTGGTAAAGAAATCTTGTTTATTTGCGTGAATCCTCAAATTGCATGCTATCTTTCAAATATTTATATTCTTTTTAATTATTTATGGTTGCTTCTATCCAATTTAAGTTTTAAAATGGGATTAATTAAACCCAGAGGCATACTAAAAGTCTTAAAGTAAATTTGTATGCATCAATGTGGTATTGTTTTCGAACTTGGCATGTCGAGGTCCTCAATCTGCCTTTTTAGCCACTTCATCACCGCCACCTCTCTTAAGTGTTGTAACCAATTTTCCCCCCATCTATTTTCATAGCTTAAATAGCTCATGTCTTCATTAATGTCTTTGTAAAATTTCTCTTCCTTTCCTATATCTTTATATATCTATAGAGTTGAGTTTTTCTCACTCTGGCATTGATATTGAAAACCTACTTTTTTTTATTAAAAAATTGTTAAAATGAACTTAATATACTCGGCCATGAATATGCAAACGACTTCATGAAGGTTAACTAATTTGCATATTCCTGTGAAAAACGAGTGTTCATTAATTATTCATTTTTATTTCTTATTAGATTGGTTTTTATTTAATAATTACGCTTAATTCTTTTTATACGTAGTTTCTACATTGTGCATAATTGCATCAAATTTTGGGTGGTAATGTTCTAGCACATGAACCTGTTATATATATATATATATATATATCACCTTTTCTGTGTGTGTACATGAAGCTTCTTTACCAAACTCCTTTGAATATTTGGTTTACAGTGTTGAAACTGGATATATAGGGTATTTGGACCCCAGGAATGCTTTCGATTTGGTTTTTAGCTGTTAAGGAGTCAAAATTGAAAAAAACAAATAGTCAGCCTTGGCAGGAGTAAATCAACTAACTTATATACATTTTTAGCTTGAAGTCGCTTAATTTTTAGCCTTTTTTATCCATCTGGCAACAGCTCAGATGAAAGCTTTAGTGCTTGATAGCAGCTAAATCTGGAGCGCTGAAAATTTTGATTTCGATTCCAGCTGATGGCACCCAAGTTATTTATATTTTCACTTATGAAATCATTACTATTGGGTATAATAGAAATATCAATAGAGAACTACTGATGCAATTCTCTATCTGTATAAAAGCCAAGTACGTCCAAGGATGGAGTACTGCTGCCACATCTGGGCAGGAGCTGCTAAAAACAGCCTATCCTGCCTTGACAGAGTACAAAATAGACTTCGTGGCTTAGTGGGGGATGCCTTTTTCTCTTTCTTGCAACCTCTCTTCCACAGAAGAGATGTTGCGAGCATATCTTTGCTTTATCGTTATTTCCAGGGCAAGTGCTCGTCTGAGCTCCAATCCCTCGTCCCCCCTCGCCAATCTTTCACCAGAAACACCCGTCTGGCTGAAACTACTGTCAATAATTTTCCCCACTCTTTATCTGTGCCTAAATCAAAATGTAGATTTCATGAGCAAAGCTTCTTTCTTAGAACTGCACGCCAGTGGAACTCTCTGCCGCTTGCCTGTTTCCCACCTGACAACAACTTGGACGTCTTCAAGTCCAGCATAAATAACCTCCTGACAACCCCCCCCCCCTTAAGTAAGACACTATCAAAACCCCCAATACTAATGATTACTACGATACTATCTCATTGATTACTGTACACACAATAACTCTTATCCCTGAGTGGCCTTCGGGCCTTGATAAGTGGTGACCCCCATGTAAAAAAAAAAAAAAAAAAAAACTTGCTCTATAATAATAAATATGAGATCTCTATGAATTAAAATATCATATTTAAGAATATTTTACAATCAGCCGACACTAGGCGGCCTACTAGTGTGTGTGTGTATATATATATATATATATATATATATATATAAAGCCTGAGGAGTTCTAGAGTGGATGAAATGCCGAATATTCAGTGTAGCTTAATCGCCATATATATTTTATAAATTACTAACTAGCTCTACATACGTATTGAGCACTTTTGAAGTAAATAAGTTTATGCATAAATCTATACTTTCGTATATTAATTTTATGTGAGTAAATTAAGTAGTTATATATATATATATATATATATATATAAAAATATACTTATTTAATCTGAATAGATTAACAAAAGTATAGTATCCGTGCAGGCTAATAATAATCACGACAAATACGATGGTATAGTTAACAAAAAAGTGTACAGGGTGTAACGATAAATTTGTCACCCTAAATTAAACAACACTACAGTTTTATTTTAAATCTTTTATTGAAAAAATCAATTCAGGTAACTTGATTATGTAGTAGAGCTGACATTTATTCAATGTAACCACCTTCAGCCTCAATCACTGCCTTGATACAAGTCTGAAACTGGGAGCATGCCTTCTCCACAAGCATCGGCAGAAGCTCAGCGAGTACTTGGTGAATGGCAGCGATCAGGCTGGTTTTAGTGTTGTGGGAGGTTATGTTGGTGATGTTCTTGACATATGACCAAACGACGTAGGCCAGCGGGTTCAGGTCGAGGCAGGAGAGGAGTCCAGTGAGAGAAGGGTACAAAATCATACCACTCCTTCTGAAGCCAAGCCTGGGTTTCTTTGTAATTGTTGGCCGGCACATTCCTGCTGCCATACTTAGGGTCTTCCATTGGCCACCTGATTGCACCAGGAGATAACCACACTCTTCAGCACATCTAGGTACACTCTGGTGTTGACCTTCAAGCCAGCTTCAAAGATGTGAGGCGGCATGATGTGGTCTTTACTTGAAACCACACCAAAAACCATAACTGTTGCCAGAAACTTTGTTTTCATTACCTTGGGCACGTCCCTATTATTCATGGCAATCCAGTGATGCATTTTGAATGTGCCGGAAATGGTTCTATTGTCATAACTTGGATTGGTAGAGAGCATGAGTTGTACAGTGCTGCATCTCTGATCTCGCTCGTTGAACATTGTGGCACTTTCAAACGTGATAGAAGGCTCCTATTACTCATAGGATTTGTACACAACTGACCAACTATTAGATGTGGTCTGCAATAAAAAAAAAAAATTAAAAAAAACTGGTTTTCATCAAACAAATTGATTCATGTCTTTTTCTTTTTTTTTTTTTTTTGCAACAATTTTATAATTCCACTTCGTACTAAAAGTTAGTTTTATACTGCAGTTCTCATTTCGGATAATAGTTTGTAGAATCTGAACAATATGAATAATCGATCCTCATCTCAAAGAACCAGGATTATTTTATTTTGAATTTTTGAGATGAGGATTGATTGTTCAGATTGGATTCTTCAGACTACTGTTCTCATACAGAGTGCAGATTCCAGAGGTCAACAAGATACACCTGAAGAAGGTCATAGGTTACACTGACAAAAGCATGAAAATAACACTCAAGATGAGAACAGTAGTCTTAAAAATCTAAATACTAAAAAGGATTTTATCTTTTATTTTGTATTTTGGCAACGTGAACTCGAATGTTTGTATCGACAAGACGTAGATTGATGCATTTATTTTTGATCTTGACTACCGAAATATTTTCTGTATCTCTAGTGAGATTACGTTTAAAAACAAAACTCAAGTCCTTGCCGATCTTGATTGAAGGTGAATGCATTTAAACTTTCATTTACTCGTGGAAAAGAAGTGCTAATGTGTTTTTGAGGTGATTTTTCTCTTTTTCTTTTTGCTAATCAAAATTGTTTCTAGTTTATTCTTAAGGGGATCTTTTTATATATTATTACACTTTTTGGTGGGGGTGGGGATTACACCACAACCTTTGGGCCGGGGGGGGGGATAACTTCCTTATATATCGAACTGGATATTCCTATTACATTTTTCTAAACAGAAATGAATGTGTCTATACAAAAAATTCCTATTTACTTGCCTCCCCACGAGGGCAAAGTAAGATCTTCAGTTGGATTTATCCAGCTCATCAAAATGAGGCATTCTGAATTGGCACTAAAGTTACACTTTTGTTTTTGTTGTTCTTTTTTATTTCATCCCGAACAAGGCACTGAGCCACTTAGCTTAGTCATGAGGGGCTACTATTTGGGACCATATTTGCAGGGATATTATTTAGGGAATTGGGCAGTGAGATGTCTGTTTATATTACACTTGAATTTCTGCATGCCAGTACGGTCAAAGAAGCAGGGACCCGGGAGGTAATTCCATTGTCGTCGAGGGGATACTAGTGCTTTAAGTTCATCAGAGCACTTGCAATTAAAATACTTGTAAAATGGATACAATGATGCTACGTTTCAGCAATAGGACAGAGGTTGTCTCAGCCTAGGAATTTTTTATACACTGACTTTGAATTATTTATTTTCAAAAATTATAAAAAAGTATGGGAAATGGATGTTGTTGGTAATCCTCTGTTTATCCTACTTTGTCTCGTTTACTCTTAGCTAAAATCATTGCAGTCACCACAATACCACATTTACTCTTGGAGCCATCCTTCTCAAAATATCTCCAATATGTTAAAATTTAAGGTTTTGTTCAGAATTCATTCTATATTAAAGAACAAAAAAATTTGACAAGTGACAAAATGAAAACGTCATATTCCAAAAATTACTTAAATAATTAATCAAGTAGTTTTATTTTTATCAAGAAAATTATTTTTAAGCAATTAATGGGAATTTGTAGGCATTTCAACATAGATCTAGTAAATAGGAGTAATTATTGAGTTATCTCTTTTTTCTTTTTCAAAATGGCAAGATCGTCACTCTTCAGATACTTTCAAATCTAATTTTCTGTAAAAATAAACTACTTGATTAATTTACATCATTTTGGGCATATACTTTCACTTCATCAATACACCATATAAATTTTATTTTTTTAATACATAGGAAATTCTGCACAAGAAGCAAATCTAATTTTTTTAATATATTTATATTGAAATTCATTGTAAGATGTTATACTTTAGCTATAAATTCGGTTTCTACTTTTTTTTTTTTTCACTAAGAATGTAGAAATAAAATAAAATTCCAATAGAGCTTTAACCGGCTTCCTTCAAAGGAAGAAGTTTCATGGGACTATGAAATTCACAAGCGGTCCCCAATCGCATGTTTATCCCTGTTAGGGAAGATGACAATGGTAGGTTTTTGTAGCTCTTGCAGGGAGGTGTCGTTGTCCATCTACATATAGCGCCTGGTATTTACAAATTGGTCACCCATCCGATACTGATCAGGCTTAATGTTGCTTAACTTTGGTGATCTAGCGAGAACCGGTGTGTTAACGTGATTATGCCACATAGAGTTACTTCTGATTATAGATTATGAAAAGACAAAAATCATGTATTAGGTGTGGAATATACTCTGTTATCACAAGCCACATTTTTAAAAAAAAGTTTGTAATCGATTTAATGTCATTTAAAGGAATCATTTTGTACGAAATTAAAGTCATTTAAGCAGAGTAGTGAGTGGATCTTGAATTTTACTTTCAGCATAACTTTTCTTTTATTTTTAGTCCTTATATTTCATTAACAAAGTTTCTGACAAAGGGGGAAGAATTGCTGTGTTCTGGGTCGGAATGTACCCATCTCACACTTATTGTCTAGTTTTTGACCTTGAAGTGTTTTTTTTTTTTTTTTTTTTTTTTTTTTTTTTTTTTTTAACTCCTTACATCAAATGGCTTCATGCTTTGTTTGGAGTGATGTCTATTAAAAAAAAAAAAATTGCCCATCATTTTATAAGATACTTTTTAAAATTCACGAAGAAAAAGATTTTGCAATATATTTGAATAAAAAATCTTTTTAGTAAAGAAAACTGGTATATTGTTCAGGAGCAAAACTTTCAAATTTGAAAGTTTAGAACAATTTAATAATTTTTTTTTTTTTTTCTAATCATCTAAAATCACATCATGAAGATATTTAAATATCATTTTGTGACATGTTTATTTTCCTAATTAAAACTTTCGTCCATCATAGGCTTGTCATCAAATTGAGGCTGATCTGGATGGGTCTTTCAAATTTTACATCCGTTTTACATTTTTGCATTTTATAAAAACTTCTTAGCATATCACCCTTTCTTATGTGATTTAGCTTTGAATTTTTTGTTGACCTTCAAACCTTAAAGGTTGATTTAGTTCAACTTTAGATAACCTATCTGCATGCCAAGTTTGGTTGAAATCTATACAGTACTTTCTGGGTTTAGTCAGCCAAACAGATGGTTACTTTTATGTATAAATAGATTTTATTTATGAATGAATAGATTTTTTTTATTTATGAATGAATAGATATTTTTATTTATGAATGAATAGATATTTTTATTTATGAATGAATAGATTTTTTTTATTTATGTATGAATAGATTCTGATTCCCATCTGGCATCAATTGAAATGAATGGCGCTCGTCTTGGGGAGGCCTCATGTTTTGATAAGCTTCTGGGCTTGACCTTTACTCCTGATCTGAAATGGAACACGTACATTAAATCTGTTGCCAAGGCCGCTGGAAAAGTGGTGGGATCCTTCTATCGATTCAGTAGATATCTCACTGCTGATGCAATTCTCTATTTATATAAGAGCCAGGTATGTCCAAGGATGGAGTACTGTTGCCACATTTGGGCAGGAGCTGCTAGAAAGAACTTGTCCCGCCTTGATAGAGTTCATAGCCTCGTAAGAGATGTCCTTTTCTCTTCCCTGCAACCTTTTTCTCACAGAAGAGATATTGCGAGTTGTCTCTGCTTTATCGTTATTTTCATGGCAAGTGTTTGATTGAGCTTCAATCTATGGTCCCCCCTCGCCAAACTTTCACAAGAAACACTCGTCTAGCTGTAAACACTATCAATAATTCCCCCTACACTTTATCTGTGCCTAAACCTAAACGTAGATTCCATGGAAAAAGCTTCTTTCTTAGAACTGCACGTCTGTGGAACTGTCTTCCGTTCTCCTGCTTTCCAGCTGACTACAATCTGGTTGTCTTCAAGTCCAACGTAAACAAGTTCTTGATAAGCTGTTCCACTTAGTTACCAAATTTACCTAATTTCTATTACTAACAATTACTATATTGTTCAATTGACTACTGTACACTCTTAACCCTTATTCCTCGAGTGGTCTCTGGGCCTTGATAAGTGGTGATGCCTATGTAAAAAAAAAAAAAAAAAATTTATTTATGTATGAACAGATTTTATTAAATGAAGACATCGAGAATTTTGTGGATCTTTTTATAAAGAGTGAATGTTTTTCACCTTCCAGAGAAGGCCCAAATCAAGCAGTAGTGCACCACCCTCTCGCCCTCCACCACCTAAAGGAGAAGAGAAGAAAACCATGACATCTCCAAGAAAGGTAAGAATGGCAATTAGCATTTTTTTTTTTTTTTTTTTTTTTTTTTTTTGCTGTTGTTTGTAAACAAAATAAAAAATTCCATGCATAATGCCTGGAATTTCTGCCCTTTAAACATTTCCATGCCCCCCCCCCCACACTTAAAAAAACTTAACTCATTTTACATTTTCCTTGACCAAAAGCTATACCCCACCGTTAGTTTTTTTTCTATTAATTCTGCCAGTAATGAAAACGTTGGATTTATCAAATGGCCCAAGCAGTAAGACCATTAACTGCATTTTGCATGAATATTTGCTTGATCATAAGCATTTCAGTCAAGCAACTCTTTTATTTCTCAAGAGCAATGATTCTCAACCAGATGTAAATTTCAAAATTGATCCCAGGGGTAAAAACTGACATAACATACAGGTAAATCGGTTCTGGACTTGATTATTCAATAGTTATTCTATAAAGTGCAACAACTGACGTATTTCTCTTGTACAAGAAACGGACATAAGTTTTCTGTCTCTTTTATGATGCTAAATATTTTATATAGACATGTAATTAAAATAGTTGATGTGGAAGAGAGGTTAAAAATAGCTGGTGCAGGGAGAGCGCGGTTAAAAATAGCTGGTGCGGGGAGAGCGCGGTTAAAAATAGCTGGTGCGGGGAGAGCGCGGTTAAAAATAGCCGGTGCGGGGAGAGCGCGGTTAAAAATAGCCGGTGCGGGGAGAGCGCGGTTAAAAATAGCCGGTGCGGGGAGAGCGCGGTTAAAAATAGCCAGTGCGGGGAGAGCGCGGTTAAAAATAGCCGGTGCGGGGAGAGCGCGGTTAAAAATAGCCGGTGCGGGGAGAGCGCGGTTAAAAATAGCCGGTGCGGGGAGAGCGCGGTTAAAAATAGCCGGTGCGGGGAGAGCGTGCCGTTAAATACATCTGTATCAATAGTATTAGTAGTAAATGGATTATGAATTAAGTTTTTCTTCCAGAAAATGCCTATAACATAGGATAATTTGTTATTATTATTATTAACTGCTATGCATAGTGATGTCATTAAGAACTGTTTGCTGCGACGATGTTATCCACTTTTCTAGAGCTACTGTTTAAGCTGTTTTGTTTTGGTCCTTTTTATTTTTTTTCTGAAAGAAAACAACTCTTTAAACTTTATATTTTATTTACTTAATGAAGATGAATTTTCTTACCAATGAATTTTTTCTGCATGATCTAAGAGTCATGAGAGGATCAAGGATATTATATCATGACTATCTTCACTAAAATTCAAGGCTACAGTTGAAATTCAACTTCAACGCTTTCCTACATGAAAAACCAACAAACCCACTTGCTATTGATTTCCCCGTACGCGATTCTAGCCAATATTCTACTAATACAATAAATCATATATATCGTATTGTAATATGCAAACCATATCCATACTTTATCTCAAAAGAATATTCCTGTCAAATCATTATCAACAGTATTTAGGTGTCAACCACGTAACATTTATCATCTAATGCTTGACTCATGAGAAAATTAAAATTTAAATGAGGGTAAAAAATTGCTGCTAAGTAATTGTTTTTTTTTTTGTTGGTTTATTTTTAATTTCTCTGTATTTTCGGTTTACAAATTTTTTTAAGAAGGCTGCCTCTTTAATCTTGGGATTTATTACTCATTTTTGGAATTAAAAAAACAAACTTTTTGATAACTGATTCCCGAAATCTGATCTGTTTTGATTTGATTAACCTACTTTTATTGTAAACAACGGAGAGAGAGGAACACTTGAGCTGAGATTAAGGGGAAAGGGATTAAGAGTTGAAGTAACAAAATCTTTCTTTCTTGGGTAATAATCAGATTGGACCATCAGATAAGTGAAAACGGACCAGAGATTTCCATTTTCTGCACGTAAACTTGTGGTTGTTTTCCAGGCTTTCTAGAGGGTGAAACAATAAAATTGTCACTTTAAAAAAAACATTACAGCTTTATTTTAAAACTTTTATTGAAAAAATAAATTTAGGTAACTTGATTATGTAGTAGAGCTGACATCTATTCAACGTAGCTGCCTTCACCCTCAATCACTGCCGTGATACAGCTTGGTGAATACTCGGTTGATGGCAGTAATTAAGGCTGGCTTTGGTGTTGTGGGAGGTCATGTTGGTGATGTTCTCAACATATGACAAAACGAATTAGTCCAGCAAGTTCAGGTTGATGGAGGAGAAAGACAAAAAGTCGTAGCACTCCTTCTGAAGCCAAGCCTTGGTTTCTTTGAACTTGTGGGCCAGTACCGAGCCATGCTACCATACTCAGAGTCTGCTAGCGGCCACCTGATTGCACCAGAGGATCACTACACTCTTCAGCACACCCATGAACACTTTGGTGTTGACTTTCAAGCCGACTTCAAAGATGTGAGGTGGCATGATGTGGCCCTCACTTAAAACCCCACCAAAAACTATATCTGTGGCTGGAAACTTTGTTTTCATCACCCTAGGCATATCCCTGTTATTCATGGCAATCCCGTGATGCATTTTGAGGGTGATGGCAATGGTTCTGTTGTCATAATTTGGATTGGTAGAGAGCATGAGTTGTACAGCGGTGCATCTCTAATCTCGCTTGTTGGTCATTGTGTCACTTTCAGACATGAAAGAAGGCTTCTATCACTCCTGGGATTTGAATACAACTGGCCAACTAGTAGATGGTCTGCAACAAAAACGAAAACTGGTTTTCATCAAACGCAAATTGAATCGCGTCTTTTCTAGTGTGACAATTTTTATCGTTCTGTCCTATAGTGAATTTTTTGAACTGCTCCTTATTTCATATAAGTTCCAAAAAAATGCTTTTAAAAAATGTTATTTTAATAGAAATCACTCCAAACCACTTGATGTAAGGAGCTAAAACTATGCCAAGGTCAATAAATGGATAAATTCTTACCTAAAAACCAGCAATTCTTCCTCCTTTGTCAGAAACATCACTCATGGAATGTGAGGACTAAAGGATAAAATAAAAGGAAGCAAGAGTTATGAGACTGTCGAAAGTAAACTCAAGGTTCACTTTCTACTGTTCTTATCTGCGTTATAGAGTAATAAAAAAAATATATTAGATGTAGTCGACAAGAAAAAGATAAGTAAAACAAAGTTTTCTTTAGGTGTAGATGTTATTTTTTATTTTATTAAAAGAACTCTTCAAAATTATTGATACTAAACTACAGAGCAGGGCTTTACATTGCGACTGAAACAATCGCATTTGCGATTGATTTTTTTTTTTTTTTTTCTAAAGTGGTGACTAGAAATAAGAAAACGCTTACTTTTTCGTAACTGTTTCTTCACCAACAATCTTCCAAAATTCATTTCTGAGTGAAAAATGTCTTTTTAATCCTTGTTTTTTTTATTTATTTTTTTTATTTATTTTTTTAATAAAATGATCAAAGTAAAATTATTTAAACAATAAAAAACTTTTTTAATGAAGACTGTTTAAAAAAACATCTGGAGAAATTCAAAGGTTTATATTTTCAAATATCAACATAAAATTTGGTGCATATTTAGAATTGCACTTAATTTTTTTTTTTTTTTTTTTTTTTTTTTTAAATTTTTAAAAATCTTTATGATGTATGTACTTGGCACGGAACGAAGATGTCATATTCCAAAAATCACATGATTTTGGCTAGTAATTTTTACGGTTGGCTAGTAAACGAAAATATTTAGTTGTCAAAGGTCAACTAAAGATAAATTTGTCTATAGAGCCCTGCAAAGTGACTGTCATTTAGTTTGGAAGGTTTATTGGGAGGAGAGGAGGGAAGATAACAAACTATTTGTGCATTTATCTCTTTCTCAGATCTATCCTTATTTCATCCCATCTATTTTTTTTCTTTACCAACTAGCTTCGCTACCTCTATAGTTCTATTTGTACTAACCTAATAATTTTTATCCCTTCTTTCAATGTGATCAGGCTAACAAAATAATCTTTTTTGCATGTATCTTCCTATGCTGTCCAGATTTAATTTTCCTCTGAGGTCATTAGATCTATGCCTATCTTTAAGACTCTCATCTATTATGTCATTCTCATATCGTTTCTTTCTCCATGCAACACATATCTTCAACCCTCAACATCATCATACTGCACACACATCTCTTATAAACTCATCCATAGTATAAAAGTTTAAATAATATAGGCATCTAAAATATTTATATGGGATTAAGGCCTGAAGGCCACTCAAGGATAAGGATCAATAAATGTCAGGTGGTTGGTGAGACAACACTGTAATGATCAGTAGTGGTGAAATTTAATTATTTAAGAGGATGGTGCAAAAAGAACTTGTTTACATTGGACTTGAAAAGCATCAACTGGAAAGCAGTCCTGTTGTATGAAGTTCCAGAAGTGAACAGTTTAGGAAAGAAGCTTTGTTCATGAAATTTGTGTTTAGACACAGGTAGAGAGTAGGGGAAATTGTTGACAGTGATTGTAGTTAGATGAGTGTTTGATCAGATTGGGGGAGGGGCATAAATTGAAGCTCAGTTGAGCAATTTTTTCTATTGCAAAAGCATAAAATCAATTTTTGTTTTGCCTTAGTTGTTTCCATTTTTAGTCTCCCCCCCTTTTTTTTTTTTTTTTTTGAAGGGTATTTCAGTCATTTGTTTCAAAAATCAACTCTAAAATAAGCACTCAAATACCGGCATAGTCCGATTGGCATTCCTTCACAGATAGAGGGAGCTCCAGTTGATAAGGAGTAAATCCATCCCCCACAGTAAAATATAAAAGTATATAGAAAATAAGATTGAACAAGTGAAGCATGCATGGTCCCCCAGGAGTGCATAGTGAGCGGGGCATAAAAAAGACCCCCCCCCCACATTTAGCCCCAAAAGTCCCCTAAGCGCCTCAAATCCTGGTGAAAATGAACAAACTGTGCAGTTTTAGGCCTTAACATATGACAATTTGAGTTCTGCACCATGCAAAAAAAAAAAGAAATGATCAAGTCCATCATTTGTTCCCACCCCCATTTAGCCCCAAATATCCCCAGGACCTTAACATATTTAAATTTGAGTTCAGCACCATGCAAAACTGCTAAATAGACATACACAGAAAATTTTGAACAAATATGGTAAAATAGTTCTAAAAATGGAGTGTTTTTATTCGTCTTAAAAGAGCCCCTAGGGTACACCTAAGAGTTATCGCGACGTATAGACAAACAAAATTATATAGAAATCAGTTAGTTACAACTTTTCAGAAAGTTTTATAAAAATCCAAGGCAACTTTAGTCATTTTAACCCGAAAGGCACCCATGAGGGGGGTGGGAGTGGTGCAATCGGAGTTTTCCCAGAAAATCCGTTCTATTACTTTTTTACTCATATCATGTTTAATGTTTGTACAAAATTTAAAAAAATTTATTAGGCATAGTTATTGAGAAAAGTGCGGACGGACGAACGGACAAGAGTGAATTTACAGGTCAACCCTCTTTTTTTTGGGGGGGGACCAATAATGTTTTTATTAATTAACCATGAAATTTTCTACTTAATCTTTTATATTATTGCCTGTTATACTACATAACAGCGATTCTGGAGTGGTCAGCAACATTGCATGGATCGTCTAGTAAATAATCTCCTCAAATCAAGCTCCAACCTGTTTCTTACCAATGTTGCATTCCTGTGTCTGTTTTATAGGTACTTTAATGGAATCGGTTCTTATGAACTTTTAGCACTTGTTCCCCCTTAGCGTACATATTCCTGACTAACCCGACAAGCAGCAAAATCCCATCGTTGAGGTTCATAAATGTGGAAAAGCCTTCTACCCTCAGTTTCTTCCCATGGACTGATAGGCTTTGGAATTCCCTCCCTGGTTCTTGATACCATGATTGTACTAATATGCAGAAATTTAAATGTAATGTGAATAGACATTTCGCAGCTCAACTCTTTATATAGTCTCTTGTAGACATTATCCTAATTAGTAGCCACTCATGTCCGATTGGCAATATGCCACGTTTGGGGTGAAGAAATTAAAACTATGTGTAAAAAAAAAAAAAAAAAAAAAAATATATATATATATATATATATATATATATATATATATATATATATATATATATATATGGCACCAAAGATGCACTTTTTTTAAGTGCATCTTTGGTGCCATATATATATATATATATATATTTTTTTTTTTTTTTTTTTTTTTTTTTAGCGTTGTTGCATTATTGACAAATTAAAAAAGTTTCAAACGAAAAATACAATGTTTTTTTTTTATTTTTTTTTTTTTTATTACATTTTCACCCCAAACAAGGCAAATTGCCACTTTGGTGTAGGGGGCTACTATCAGGGGCAACAACTACTGGGGTACTATGTAGGGATTTGGGCAGCAAGGTGTCGGTTCACGTTACACTTGAACTTCTGCACGTCAGTACTGTTGGGGAAGCAGGGACCTGGAATGGAATTCCAGAGTCTTGCGGTTCTGGGGAAGAAACTATTGGAGTAAAAAGATCTTTTACATCTAGGGACCTCTACAGTGTGGGGGTGGGATCTAGTAGCCTGTCGGGTTTGTCGAGGGTGCTCGCGTCGTGGGGGCACAAGTGATTGCAGTTCATCAGAGCATTCACCACTAAAATACTTGTAGAACAGGCAGAGGGATGCAACATTTCGTCGATGGGACAGAGGCTGAAGCTTAGATGCCAGTTCAGGGCCTATCAGATTTGCGACTCTCTTTTGAACCTTGTCAAGGAGCGAGAGACTAGTAGCAGATGCACCAGCCCAAATGTGGCAGCAATACTCCATACATGGGCGAATGGTGGCCTTATAGAGGTACAGGATACTTTCGGGTGTTAGTAGTTTTCTAGCACGGTAGAGAGAGCCTACCTTTCTTGCAGCGGCCCTGGCAATGCCTTCAATGTAATTGTTCCAACTCATGTTTCCTGTGAACGTTAGGCCAAGGAGTTTGAAAGATGGACTCTCAGATAAAGAGTCGTTGGCCATTGCTATTGGTGGTAGAGAGGGTTTCTTGTAATTATTGAATGAAACTAGTTTAGTCTTGGCAGCATTGAACGCGACCAACCACTTTTGTCCCCATTCCACTACAGATTGGAGGTCTTCCTCTAGTGTTTCTGCCATTTCTTTAGAAATGTGTTCATTCGTCTTCCTGTCGTGTCTGCCATAGAGTGTAGTGTCATCAGCATATATACCCATCTCAGAGGCAATGTTGTCGGGGAGGTCATTTATGAATATCAGGAACAATAGAGGTCCAAGGATAGAACCCTGGGGCACTCCCGCATTTATATCATATTGTTTAGATGTGCGACCGTCGAGGACTACCTGGATTTTTCTCTTATCTAAGAAGGATTTAATTATGTTAAGTATTCTACCAGTGATACCGTAAGATCTAATCTTCCTGAGGAGACCCTCATGCCATACCCTGTCAAAAGCCTTAGATATATCTAGAGCTACCGCTCTGCCTTCCCCCGCTTTGTCCAGTGATTGGTATATACGTTCAGAGATCACGGTGAGGATGTCTGCTGTGGAACGGGCTTGTCTAAATCCATATTGTTTGTCAGTCAGTAGTTTAGCATCTGTAAGATGATGGACTAGAGCATGGTTAATTATGGTCTCAAATATTTTGGCAAAAAGTGGGAGGAGGCTAATGGGGCGATAATTTGATGGGTCTGTCCTTTCGCCAGAATTCTTGAATACTGGTACAACAGAAGCAGTTTTCCAACAGCCCGGAAAGCAAGCTTCATTAAGACATTTGTTGTAGAGTTTGGAGAGAACTGGAGCTACTTCGGCTGAGCACTTTTTTAATAGCACAGCTGGGATAAGATCGGGTCCACATGCTTTTGAGGTGTCAAGGTTTTTTATGATAGCATGCACCTGAGCAGGGGTTGTTTTCAGATCGTCTAGTGTGGCGTCTGTCCGCATAGGAAAGTCAGGTAGGGGGTGGTTGGAAGGGTCCAGTGTGGAGTTTGAGGCAAACCGACTAGCAAGCATGTTAGCCTTGTCGGTTGCTGAATTGTGAATTCTTACTGCTACTTTACATTTCGAGGCTGACTATAACATGGTCGCTTTCAAATCTTATGTAAATAAGTTCTTAAAGTTCTGAATTTTTTAGATGAGGGCTGATTGTTTGTGTTACTTTCCTAGTTAACTAATTTAGATTTGAAATCTGCATATCTGATTCCATAGTCTACAATCGTATCCATTAGGCCCACCCCTTATTAATCTTGATAGAATTCAACTTTGATAAAAAAAACACTGGATGTTTCCATTCTCTCAGTTAAGTACTTGTTAAAAAAATAGCTTTGGCACAGACGATATTAATAACCGTTTGGAATGAAATATTTCTCTTCAGTGACTTGGTGCTAGATTGTTGGTTGATTTTCAAGTTCCAAAAAAATAATACAAAGTTTTATTTGCAAATAAAACGTCACATTTTTAGATGAAGACATTTGTAAGGAAGTTGAGTTGATTTTTCAAAACATTAATGTTAGTGGATGAGTGAAGGGAGTGTGTGGTCTGATTTCAATTTCTCTCTCTCTCTCTCTCTCTCTCTCTCTCTCTCTCTCTCTCTCTCTCTCTCTCTCTCTGATCATTTCCCCTTCTCTTTCTATCTCTCATTTTCTCTTTCTGTCTCAGTTTCTCTCTCTGTCTCTCCGTTCGTTTCTCTCTCTGTCTCTCCGTTCGTTTCTCTCTCTGTCTCTCCGTTCGTTTCTCTCTCTGTCTCTCCGTTCGTTTCTCTCTCTGTCTCTCCGTTCGTTTCTCTCTCTGTCTCTCCGTTCGTTTCTCTCTCTGTCTCTCCGTTCGTTTCTCTCTCTGTCTCTCCGTTTCTCTCTCTGTCTCTCCGTTCGTTTCTCGCTCTGTCTCTCCGTTCGTTTCTCGCTCTGTCTCTCCGTTCGTTTCTCGCTCTGTCTCTCCGTTCGTTTCTCGCTCTGTCTCTCCGTTCGTTTCTCGCTCCGTCTCTCCGTTCGTTTCTCGCTCCGTCTCTCCGTTCGTTTCTCGCTCCGTCTCTCCGTTCGTTTCTCGCTCCGTCTCTCCGTTCGTTTCTCTCTCCGTTCGTTTCTCGCTCCGTCTCTCCGTTCGTTTCTCGCTCCGTCTCTCCGTTCGTTTCTCGCTCCGTCTCTCCGTTCGTTTCTCGCTCCGTCTCTCCGTTCGTTTCTCGCTCCGTCTCTCCGTTCGTTTCTCGCTCCGTCTCTCCGTTCGTTTCTCGCTCCGTCTCCCCGTTCGTTTCTCGCTCCGTCTCCCCGTTCGTTTCTCGCTCCGTCTCCCCGTTCGTTTCTCTCTCTCTGTTTGTTTGTTTGCTCTCTGTCTGTTTGTTCTCTTTCTCTCTCTGTTTATTCTCTTTTTCTTTCTTTGTTCTTTCCTCTCCAATTTTTTTCATTTTTTCTATTCCATTATTTTCTCTCTCTCTTACTCTTTCCATTCTTCTCTCTCGTTTTTTTACATTTTTTTCTTTTTCCTTCTCTCTCTCTCTCTCTCTCTCTCTCTCTCTCTAGCACTTTATTGTTTGGGATAATGGCCTACAAGTCACCGTTACCCATATTTGTTAAAATTTCCTTATTAAATATATTAGATACAAACTTTACATAGCTGCTTCCATAGTCTAAACTGGTATCCATTAGGTCAACCTCATTCCCTATTAATCTCAATAAAAATTCAACTTTGATATTAGCACTGGATGTTTTCCATTCTCTCAGTTGAATACTTACCCAAAATAAGCTTTGGTGCAGACGACATAATCATTCGGAATTAAATATTTCTCCCAAGTGACTCGGTGCGAGATATTCTTTCAAGTTCAAATAAATAATAGAAAGTTTAATTTCAAAACAAAATAATTGTGATACTTAAGATGAAACTAAGCTGAAGACATTTTTGAGGAATCCATAGTTTGGAGTCAGTTTTCAAAACAAATGTTGGTGGGTGATAGGTGTGTGTTGTTTAGTTCGCTTGTGAATGTCGATATGTTTTAAATTCTAGATAAAACATGTGCGCCTTTATGATAAGAGAAGGCCATTCTGTAAACATAGTTTGAATATTTATGCACGTTGATGATAATAGTTGTGTGTATCATGTGTATCTATCAAGGTTGTTCAAAAATAAAAATTGTTTATCTTCTATTAAATAAATCTCAAAAGTCTGTATGCGTTTGTATGTCCGCTAAAAACTTTTCTCATTCGTATCGTACACGCACGAACACGGCATCATAAAAATGAGCGATCTCTCGGACAAAAAATATTAAAAAATTGGAAAAAAATCGTTGATTATTTCGTGTAGAAATATCGTTTTGTGTAAAGGAGGCGTCAGGTAAAAATCTTGCATTCGCCACGGTTTGCAAACCGCACATGCGCTAATCATTATGTTCTTCCATTTTAAAAAAGCTAAATTTGTCGTGTGTTCTCGTGGGCTTATTGATAAAAGCGTTCACTTACTAACTTATGTGAGTTCGTGCCCAGCACGCATCAATTTTGTTTTTGCTTATAAAATTTTGCTTTTGGTTTTGCTTCTGGCTGATACCACTCAAGTCCAGTTTTGTCTTTTTTTTTTTTTTTTTTTTTTTTTTTTTTTTTTTTACACGACCAGGCAACGCTGGTCACCCCCACCTTTGCTAGTCTTGTATAAGAGACAGTTGTGTGTGTGTATATATGCATGTCCAGTTAAAAGTCAAAAACTATGAAATGAAGTCGTGCAAAGAAATTTCACAGTGAACTTTTATATGTAATATATTGATGTTGGCATTCTGTGGATGTTCAGCGTAAATGTAGATGCCCTGATATTATTTTAGCTCCTTGGTGTATTTATCTTGCTCAAGTTACTGACATGTGTTGGATGGCTTTTAGATATTGACTTCCAAGCTAACCTATCTCTGTCCAGGTCTTTATTTATCCCTCTTTCTGTTAAGTTCATCCTTATCACTTTCTCATGTATTTTCCTTGACCTTCCTCTCTGAACGGAGCTTACTACCATAACTGTTACATCAACTAACCTACACACTCTCATCCATTCTAACATGGCCATACCAACAAAATCTCCTGTTCTGCACACATCTCCCTATAATGCCCAGATTTAATATTCTATCCGATGTAACCCTGTCTTTAATATTCACACTACATACCTATTGAGTCATTCACATATCATTTCTCTCCATGCAACGCGTGTCTTCAACTCCCACTGGCCAGGTTTCACTTCCCAACATCATCACACTATGTATATATGCCTTATACACTCTTCCTTTGGTCAATAATGGTAACGCTTGGATACCTATATTTCATACTGATCAAAAGGAACACACTATTATCATAGGCTTCACACATAAAATCCATAAAAAGTTTTTATTTATGAATTAATGATAGAATTGTGGTAGATTAGAAATTCATGTCAGAGGCAAACAACTTTTCTTTCTTTCTTTGTTCCCGTGGCTTACTCTTTCCTTTTCTTTTCCTTTTTACTGCTTTATGGTAGTCTGGCATAGGATGCTTACATTGAGATGCTAAAAAGCAAATAGCTTTATTTGCTACCCATTTTCTTTTTTTTATTTTGTTTAGATTCGCTCTCTTCATCACTTCAAAAGCAAGTTTTCACAGAAACGTGTGGATTCAAAATGTTTTCCAACCAATAAAAATCGTTTCAAACCCCAAAAATAACAATCGTGTGTGAAATTAACCAAGCCTATACAACAGTGGCTTGGTCAACTAAAATCAGGGTTCTTCCAGAGGAAATCTGTGATGCAATGTGCCTTGACTCTCAACACCAACAAAGCCCATCTTAGAAGACTGGAATTAGTAAGCAGAACAAACAATGAAAGAATATAATGAAAGTTATAACCGCTATATTCTTTATAAAATAATAGTTAACTTGCAGGACCTGTGGAAATTCCACAGCAGACTCTTTCGTATATAATATATTGATGTTTGCATTTTGTGGATGTTTAATGTAAATGGACATTCCATGATATTATTGTAGCTCTTTTGTTAAAACTGCAAAGTATTTATCTAAGCTAGCAGGGACGCCTGGCATAAAATGCTTAAATATGATATTTTAATTCCTATAGATTTCATATATATTATTATAGCCCATTTTCTACCGATTCTTATATATTATAAACTTGTGATTTTAAAAGTGAAAAAAATATCCATGACTTGACTTCCTTCAGCTATAACCGAAATTGAAACCAAAACTTATGAAGAATTCTTGGTAAAATTATTTATTAAAAAAATAGATGACTTATATGCCATCAGCTATAATCGAAACCAAAACTTATGGAAAATTCGGAGTAAAATTACTTATTAGAAGAAATAGGGCATAGCAATTAAACGACAGTCACTTGCAAGAAAAATTTTTTTAAAATTGTGCATAACACTCGTCTTTGTAGTTTTTTTTTTTGTTTTTTTTGTATTCACATGTTATCACTGATACAAAAAAAATATAAAAAGAGAGGCAAAACAGCCACTTGTATTTTTGTATGTCCAACAAAGGCTTTTTCCGCCAGGGTTCTCTGGCGGGGGAGGGTCTATTTTGGAGAATTTTTTATATACTCCCTTATATACTCCCTAGATTATTTGCGAATGAAGGTCGTCTCTACATTTATTTTGAGTGAGTTTTAAAAAAACAAAAAACCTGGTTTCCAGTGTTTGTTTGTCTTTCTCGTAAAAATAAAGTGAAACTGAATCGAAACAAAGCGATTCGCTGGCCTTCGTGGCCGGCACATCTTGAAGGCAATCAGCTTTGATCACTGTGGGGAATAACCTTTATATCAGACAATTGCTATTCATTCAGACACTGCCAGAGCTCTGCCTCTTGGTGGGGCAGCTGGTTTTTTCCAACATCGTGGTGAAGTAAATACTGCTGAAAGCTTAACGGGTTGTAGGCCAGTTTAGCTTTCAGCTTTCTGTCGTATGGGTGACATTGCTTAATTTCAATGCTTCACACTTCCGCTCCTGTCTTAGCGTAGCAGTAACATGCCACGTTTTCTTTCACATTCTTTTCCGCCTTCACATCGCGTGTTTGGGTTCGAGCCTCCCTGCCTACTAACAAATTTTTTTTTTTTTTTTTTTCAAACACCCGGGCACCCTCGCTAGTAAAATATAAATCACCGATTTCCATAAATGATTATAGGATTGCCATTTTTTTTTATATATATGCGTGTGCATGGGAGATAGTTATATATATAACTTAATTTTTACCTTTTTATTCAATAAAAATAATTTTTTTCAAAATGAAATGGAAAGTCTTGTAAATACCCATCTTATTCATTTGCTTTAATTCTCAGCTGATTATATTTTTGATTTGTTTATAATCCTGTCTCAACTTAAACATGTGCACTTTTCTTTCTTTACTCTATTAATAGCAACACTGTAGATAATCCTTCTTTAATCTCTGGATCAAGGTGTTTAATTCAATGCTGATTATGTCAAAATCTGCACTCTTTCCCTATCCCCTCTTGTTGATGAGTTAATTATAATGTGCTTGAAGCACTTAAGTGATTTGTAAGAGAAAGCAAAGTGCGTGCTGCATTAGTGTTGCCTTCATGGAGAATGTTAACGTCATTTGTGTTACCCTGTAGGTGACTTAATTATACTCGGATTTCATTTAGGGTAAGTTTAAAAATCAAAAGAAATTTTAGATTTCAAATTTCTTTTTCATTTTCTTAGGAACATTTTGTTTTCTCAGATTTTTATTCCAAATTTTTGGATTAACTTGTTAACTGAATATTTTTAGATGCATTCCATCAGTTGGTCTGTAATTCTCAAGTTTTTTTTTTTTTTTTTTTGTGTGTGTGTGTGTGTGTGATGCTCGCGTTTAGAAATAGCTATTTCTTTATTGTGTAAGTCTCACGTTTGAAATAGCTTTTTCATCACAAATTATGCAGATGCTACGAACGCATTTTATGAAAATTAATTTTGTTTCTTTGAAATTGAAATGCTGTCCAAAAAATGGTCACACTATTTAAGGAATTTTCAAATTTTTTGATAAAATGTTTTACAGTATTTTTTTGCCGTTTTCTCGAGGTCAACAGTTATAAAAATAAATTATTGTTAAAATTTTTTAAATCTGAGTTTTTTTTTTTGTTGTTTTTTTTTTACATTATTTTTTTAGATGTTTCAATCTGTCTCCTCTTCATTATTTTAACAATATTTTCACTATTGTATTCTTAAATGTAAGGATAACAAACTCACATATGTAAATCACCACCACCATCTCCATTTTACATGCGTTGACGAGTTGGATGCATTTAAGAAATTGACTTCCAAACTAACCTATCTCTGTCCAGGTTTTTCTTTATCCCTCTTTCTCTTATGTTCATTTTTATCACTTCCTCTTATGTTCTTCTTGGCTTTCTCCTCCCAACTGATGCTGCTATCTCAACTGTACTGCATCTACTAACTATAGTACTCTCATCCATTCTTTCAATGTGGCCATACCATCAAAGTCTCCTGCTTTTCTCTCATCTCCCTTATACTGTTTAGATTCAATTTACCTCTAAGGTCATCAGATCTAAGTATGTCTTTAAGATTTGCATTACACATCCATCGCACCATTTTCAGCTTGTTTCTCTCTTTCTCTCTCCCTCTCCCTCCCTCCCTCCAGCACATATTCTCAACTCTCACTGAACAGGTTTCACTGACATTACATGTCACCAAATTCTCTATTGATGATTGTACAGTTAAAACAAGCTAAACTTTCAAATAGACTTTAATGTATTTAGCATGACTGTGATCTGCTTTTTATTAGTCATTCTTTTATTAAAACATTGTTTTGGTTAATTCGTACACGAAATTGTAGATAATTAATAAAAATTGCGGTCATCAAATATGCTAGATTTTACCTGTAAATCTTTTTCTCTCTTTTTTTAATGAAGTTTCTGTAGAACAGATTGCATTAAAATTGTTTTCTTTCTTCATTTTACTCTTGTTCACCCCAAACAAACAATATTACCACTTGGACATAAGCGGCTACTATTTTGGACCATGTCTTCTGGGAACTATGTGAGGAAATGGGTGAGGTGTCTGTTCATTTAAACTTCTGCATGTTAGTATGGTCAGGGAAACAGATGGAATTCCAAAGTTGAAGCAGTCCAATAGAAGAAACTATCAGAGTAGAATCCTTTCCAGCATCTAGGGACCTTTACATTGAAAAGGTGGGAGTTTGCTGCTTGTCAGGTTTTGTCAGGTGTATATACGTCGAAGCAGTACAAGTGCAATGAGTTCGTCAGTGCATATTTCATTAAAGTACTTGTAAAACCGACACAGGGATGCAACATTTCGGCGATGGGACAGGGGTTGGAGCTTGGTTGACAGTGTGGGACTTATTAGATTTTGGACTTTTTTTTTTTTTTTTTTTTTTTGAAAAAATGGTAAAATTATTTATTAGAAGAAATGGAAGGTCATAACAATTAAACGACAGTCACTCGCAAGAAAAATAGTGTGGGACCTGTCTAAGAGGGAGAGACTAATGGCAGATGCACTAGCCGAGATGTGACAACAATACTTCCCGCATGGGTGAATGGTGGCTTTGTAGAGGTACAGGATACTCTCTGGTGCGAGTAATTTTCTAGTGTACTTTTTATATTATTCAAATTACTATTCTCATATTGGTATTATTTTCACAATTTAATTAATATTACCTGTAATAAAAATTGGACTATCAACCTCCATAAGACTGATTGTTAGTTGGTACCTCTTATCTGTTGCATCATAGATCCATGCATTTTTATATAGACAGTTCTTTTATGTTGATTTTGTGAGATCAATAAGAAATAGGAATTCTTCTTTATCAAACACTAGCAGATATACCTGGCGATGCTCGGTATTAAACGTAACGTTAAATTCCTTTTAAAAGTGAAAAAAAAAAAAAAACGGAATGAAACTGAGATGTGTGTGTATGTGAGTATTAAGTTTTTTTTCTAAACAGTTCACTTGTAAGTAAAAAAAAAAAAACTTGAGCTGACATTGAAACCAAACTCTAAAGACAGTGAGTCAAGTATGATAACCATTACATCAGCTTGACACGGCCTTTTACAAAGTGTTTTCAAACCAACTTATTCTTAACATAAAAAAGCTGTCATGTTTCATGGCCGTGCATGCACATTGATGAAACAGTTGACCAACAGATAAAAATCTGATGACTCTTAAGTACCAATTTTTCAATTTTGACCCCTTAGTGGCCTTTTTTCTGGATGAAAATCGAATAAAAAGTTTTCACATGTCTGAATACCCTATATATCAAATTTCAAGTCTGCAGATTAAAAATTCGTTTAGTATATAGGTTGAGAAGTGTCCTCACACACACATTCTCACTTTTATAGATATATAGATTGGACTTTTTTTTCTTTTTTTTTTTTTTTTGTTTTAACAGAAAGTTTGATATTTTTGTTTCCTTTTTTTCATGTAGCAAACTCCACCTCCATCACTAAGATGTAAAGTTAATCAGTTATTTTTATTTTTTGTCAATGACTTCTGTAGTCTGATTTCTTTCAGCCATTACCCCACCTGGGGTTATCGCAGATAAAAATAAATCATAATTCTGAAACAATTTTTGATTTCTCTGCATTTTCTTTTTTCTTGTCCCGTCATAAAAATGAATTTCATTTAGGTAAATGCATTCTCAACTTTCAATCAATTTCTTTCTTGAATAATTTTTAGTTGGAATCAATTTTGTCTGATTTGTCTTTGAAAATTTGTTTCAATTTTCTTTCTCTGATCAATAAACAAGCAAGATAACAATTGGAGAAAAGTTTTTATTTTTGTAAAATAATTTTTTTTTTTTTTTTTTTTTTTTTTGTGAATCATGCAATCTAATATATAAAAGATTATATGTCTGTCTCCATATTTTCAAACTCTATCTCCTCCAAAACTAAAAGTTGCAGTGTGGCACTATGGGCCTCAAATGATTGTTTTTTATGGACCGTTTTTTTAATGAGTCTTTAGCCAGTAAAAATAGTTTTTAAGGCGTCAAAAATGGGTCAAAATCATTCATCTTGATTTGTTTTTAATTTTTAATCAGTTCATATGTGTGTCACGTTGGTACAGTGGTAATGTCACCAGCTTTGAATGTTAGTTTTGTTTTTGGTTTCGATTTTAGCTGATGGCACCCAAATGTTTTTTTTTTTTTTTTTTTTTTTACTTTTGAAATCACAACTCTATAATATATACGAAATCTGGACAAATTAAAATATCATATTTAACCTTTTTTTACGACCGGGCAAAGCGGAGTCCTCACCACCTTCTGCTAGTTTTATTAATATAGAAACAACAAAACAAAATTATTATAGAAAACAAATATCCACAAAAATATTTTTTTTTTTTTTTCATTATTTGCACTATTGTTATCTTTAATGTTATTTTCACATTTCAATTGATGGCTTTTTGCCATCAGCCGTGATTTTATTTTTTTCCTCTGCACCAAAGTCAAGTGTCTCTGACATTGTTGACTGAGGTATGACTCTTGTCCTGTGCAGTTGTAAGAGGACCATCCTTTCATACATTGCCTTCTCCCTTTTATAAAGAGTTTATTGGCAATCACCTGAGACGTCCCTATCAGACAATGCCAATGGGGCTGCCCAAGTATTTTTTTGCAGTCCACAATGCTCTTCCTCTAGGACATTAGCTTTTCAAATCCCACTTTCCGACCCTTGTGTCACATCATCCTGTGCCGTTGGAGGGAAATTGCTAACTTCAAAGCATTTTGAAAGTTTGTATCATGATAAAGAAGGAATGCAAAACATTTTCATCACTTTTGTTTTTTTTCATCTGCACTTAAAAATCGTCGATGATAGAGATTATTCATATTTCGATTCCACAAACTACGCTTCTTATCTTGAGTGTCATTTTCACAACATTTCAGCTGATGTAATCTTTGACCATCTCTAGGTGCATCTTGTTAAATTTGGGAATCTTTCTGTCAAAACTCAGGAATTTGAACTGAATTTTGAATGCAACCCTATATTTAATCAATGGAGGTAGCATTTTCTCGTTCCATCAACCATGACTGCATATAGGTCCTAAATAATTCACAAATCCTATTTTGAGTGTTGCCGGAGGATGGGACCTTTAACCTCCAGAACAGCAACTTTACAACTGAATTTTATCAAGTACTTTATCCACTACGCCATGGATCTTGTGAACAATTCTAGTATGAATTTTAGGAGCCTTAAACATTGACTAAAACGTGAAAGTAACACTAAATGAGAACAGTAGTTTGCAGAATTTAAATAATATTGAATAGCAGAACCTGTCGAAATTCCACGATAGTTGAATATTTTTACAACATAATGAATAAAAAAGTAAAATAAAATAACTACGAATTTAAAACAATTTTTTAGCAAACTCTTTTAACCTTTTAAAGCTAAAAAGAATTTAGATTTTCGTTTTTTTTTTTGTTTTTCTTCAATGAAATTTCAACATGCAACACATTTTGTCTTGGAGTTTTTTTTTTTTTCTGAATATTTTTTTAATATAAATTATAAAGGAACAGATGTCAATTCACTTGCACATTTTTAAAAAATTTTAAAAAGCAATTATAATGAAAAACTTAGTCACCTCTCAACATGACTTTTTTTAAATTATAAAATGAAATAGCCAATTTGAAACCGTAAACAGACAGCCATGTTTTTTTTTTTTATAAATTTTGGAGGAGGAAATGGTTTTAATGATTTTTAACTGATAAAGGAAGGCAATTCATTTCTCATTAATTACTGTTTGCAATGATGATTTTTATTTATTTATTTTTTTTGTGACACTGGACGTATTGACAAATAAATCAATAATATGAATAATCAGTTTTTATCTAAAAAATTCAGAAACGTGTTAGAAAGATGCAATGAAACATCTTAGCAGTCTCCCGTGTGGTCTTTGCACAAATGGTAACAGTATTGATTTTTTTTTATGCAAAAAATGGATTCCAAAGTAAGACGTATAAGTTCTTGCAATATTTCCTTATAGATATCTGCCCTCTGAAAAAAAAAAAAAAAAAAATGATGAAAATAATTATAGCTTTAATAATTGGCATAGTTAAGTAATGATTTTCAGTTAAGTGTCGCTTTTAACTGCTTGCTATAATTGATGACTTAGCAGCGATTGTCAATTAGCAATGTTATCTCAACAAATCAATTGTGTGAAAAAAAATTGCTACACATTTGTTCACTATTCAAAATTCAGTTTAACGTCGGTTTTGCATTCTGGCATGTGTTGGACGACTTTTCTAAATTGATTTCCAAATTAATATATCACTAACCAAGTTTTTATTTCTCTTTCTTAGATTTATCTTTGATTTCATCCCATGTTTTCCTTGCTTTTTTTTTCTCTGGCAACTGGCTCCACTACTTCAATAGTTATATATCTACTAATCTAAGAATTTTCATCCCTTCTTTCAATGTGACCAGACTAACAAAGTCTTCTGTTTTGCACATATCTTTATATACTGTCGAGATTTAATTTTCCTTTAAGATCATCAATCAATATAACTATAAAAGTGAGAATGTGTGTGAGGACACTTCTCATCCTATATATTCAACGAGTTTTTTATCTACAGATTTAAAATTTAGTATATAGGGTATTCAGACATGTTGAAAACTTTTTGATCAGTTTTTATCGAAGAGAAAAAAGGGTTACTTAGGAGTCATTGGATTTTTATCTGTTTGTCAAATCTTTAACGAATGTGCATGCACAGCCATGAAACATGACAACTTTATAAGTATGGTAAAAACACCTTTTAAAGATTGTGTAAAGCTGGTCTAATAGTTATTATGCTTGACTCACTGTTTTTTAGGTCTTAGTTTCGATCTCAGCTCGAGTATTTTTTTTATTATTTACAAGAAGTGAGCTGTTCAGAAAAAAACAATACTTGCATGCACATGTCTCAGTTTCTTTCTGTTTTTCTTTTGTTTTTGTTTTTTTTGTTTTTTTTTACTTCATTTTATTAAAAGGAATTTAACGTTTACATTTCGGTTTATAATATCGGAATTCTGCTTTAATTAAAATATAATATTTATGCATATTTTACAACCAGGTAACACCGAGCGACCTGCTAGTCAGATTTAAAGCTGCCTTTAAGCAACCATAGTATCGTTTTCATATTTCTCTCCATGCAATGCATATCCCCCAACCCTCACATGGCCAAGTTTCACTTGCAAAGACCATTCTTTCAACATGACCAAACAAAGTCTCCTGTTCTGCACAAATCTTCCTATATTGTCCAGATTTAATTTTCGTCTGAGGTCATCAGATCTAAGCCTGACTTTCAGATTCATCTATTCTATTGTTTATCATTTCTCTCTCCATGCAACACATATCCTCAATCCTTTCCAGTCAAGGTTTACTTCCATACATCATTACACAACTGCAGACACACATCTGTGATAAACTCTTCCCTGGTTCAATTCAAAATCTTTCCTAAACTCCAACCACCGTTGGCACAAATAAACTTCAATGTATACTTGTTCACCAAGCTCCAACACTTTTTGTTTTATTGTCATTTAATATTACACAGAGGCACTTTGGTGATCTTCTCATCAGTAGGGGTTCTCCTGAATGGCTTCACACTTATCGAATGGTGAGAAAGAAAAAAGATTGGACATTCATGATTGCAACTTTGTGGATAAATCAGACATCGACTAAAATATATTTGTACCAAATATGGATAAAATGTAGAAAAAGATTGTTCATTTTTTTTTTAACGATACCATGAGTGACATTAAATAATCCTGCACCTTTCACTCTTCAATTAAAAGATGCATAACAAAGTTATGATTGTTTGACAAATTGCAATACGAAAGCAAACATTGAGCAATAAATATTGAATGGAATCTTCGTCTCCTCACCTTGTACTTCGTTATTGCTTTTGACATTGAATTATTTTGAATTGTGTCGACTTTTTGGGTCATTGTGTTGCTCACGTATCAATGTCCGTCCTTTTCTTTCTCGTCATTTTTCTCTCTCTCTCTGTCTCTTCATCCTTTTCTTTTCGCATTGTCTCTTTGTCATTTCCTCCCTCACCCTGTCTCTCCGTCCTATTTGTC